>NC_047666.1:10613400-10913400 GCF_011762505.2 Arvicanthis niloticus | reverse complement strand
GTTTCCACGTCTCTGCCATGTAGAGATGGATCCTTTTGTTTTATTGTACACATTCACTGTACTGAACCAGCTGCAGTTCAAAGATGAGATAAACAGGGCAAGCCAAATATACATTGCATAAAATTTACAAGTTATTCTTCACATTTTATCTTTTTTTGTGGTATGCTCTCATTTAGTTGATTTTTTTACTCAAAATTAGAATGTTGACCTGTTGCAATGTGGAATTTTTTTTTTTTTGTTTTGTTTTTTTGTTTTTCGAGACAGGGTTTCTCTGTGTAGTCCTGGCTGTCCTGGAACTCACTCTGTAGACCAGGCTGGCCTCGAACTCAGAAGTCCGCCTGCCTCTGCCTCCCAAGTGCTGGGATTAAAGGCGTGCTCCACCACCGCCCGGCGCAATGTGGAATTTTATGTGATATTTCTCATTTATGTCCAGAATAAAAATATTTCTATGTTCTGCAATCTATACTATTCAGACCAAGATCCATACATATTCTTATTTAGAGAATACTTTCTTAGGTTTTGTAATCAAACCCACGTAGATAAGACCATACATATTTAATACAGTGCATTAACGCTGTACAAATGGAAATAAATAAGTTCAACATTTCTAGATTAATATGGCTGCTAATTTCTGTGCAATGGCAACTCAACACAGTAAACTGGGATACTTTTTTCCAAAGTTGAGTGCACAGCTAAAGTTTCCAAATATTCAAATTATATATGTATATATATATGTGTGTATATATGCATATATGTATATATACACACATATATATGTATATATATTTAGATTTATATAAAAAGACCAATAATAGCAGTATGTTACGCATCAATATCAGCAATAGCTTTTCCAGGTTCTTTAGTCATCTTAAACAAAATTGTAGAGACATCCAGCACACTCCATTACAAAAAATTAAAACCCCTAGAAAACTTCACAGTTCTGTTACTCTTGTGGTACTTGGCATCATTTTTTTAAAATTAGTTTCTCAATCATTATCTGGAAAGAAAACCTTCTCAGCAACTTTAAAAACAGCTCTGATAAAGCACAGTCACTACCACACATCATAAAGCAGGTACAAGCTATTTTACATTCACAGGGGTATGATACAGTACTGTCCTACATCTATAATATTAGAGGATACAATTTAAAAGGCATTATTTGTGACTTGATTCTATTTTTCCAGCAGAGGGCCCAAAGGATGGTGTGACACAGCTCTGTAAAGAAACACACTCTTAGGTAGGTTTCCTTTCACTAGTGGCACAGTATTAAGAATTCATTCTCTCCATGTATGTCAGCTAAAAATCGTTATTAAAAAATGAAATATCCCTAAAACAAAACTGTATAACCACTGGATTCATATGAAGATGACCTAGCAGAGATGAGCTAGACCTCATCTTACCAACATGTTATCAAATCTGTTATGTGGTTAGACCTCCAATGAAGGAGATGCCAAGTAGTACTTCAAAGCTTTGTACCACAATCAAACAGCATCATTTTAAATAGAAGCAGATGCCATAGGATACTCATCTGAATATACTCAAGGATGATGACATCAATATTTAATCATCTGCTCACTCATCCGGGAAGAAGGGGAGATCAGTTACTACTGTACTTTATTGTGTTCAACCAAATCACCATGTTACAAAAATAGCAAGATAGCATAATAAAAATAATAGCCATATATTTTTAAATATCGCCAAATCTCATATTTATTACTTTAAGGCTGGTTATTGTTGGTGGGAGACAATATTTCTGATATTATTCTACTGCTTCCATGAGCTGCTCTTATTGCTCTTGGAGCTCTTGACATGTCTTGTATGTATCATCAGGAACTGCACTTCTGTCAGGCATGATAATGTATTCTAGTAATCCAAACATGTAAGAAGCTGAGGTGGGAGGATCTTGAGTTTGAAGCCCTTTAGGACACATAGCTTGCGTTACCCAAATGACCAAATCTTCTGCCTCACTCCAAGCCTCACATCTCATTTATTTTTGCATATAGTCCTGTTAATAGATATTTTTGTTTATACTGACTTTGTTCTATTTTCTAGAGACTTATAACTTAATTTTCTATTCATTAATATTGGTACTTTTACTTCAGTGCAGTACAATTTCCCTCTTATCATGAGTGGAGACATAGTAACCTCTTACAGAAAGATCCACAAGATGATAGAACAGAAGATGTATGGGACTGGGATGTTTCTGTGTTGAATGCAACACAGATGTGCAAATGAGGTTGACCATTGCAATGTAGGTACCTGATCCCAGCCCTGAGACAAGAAATTTGGCCATAAACAGCTCAGAGAGGAGCTCTTTGAAGTGCCCAGAAGTCCTGAAGTGCACTGAGTATGGGGAAAGGATGGGCTGGGCTTTACAAAGGAGGACAAAGGAATTGAGTGTAGAAGCTAACATGCTGGAAATTGGTCAAGAAGGAAAAGGTTTATGCATTAGTGCAAAAGAGTCTATGTGACAGAGGTCACAAAGAGTTCATGATTATTATTTAATGAATGTTTTGCTTGACACACAACAAAGAAAATCATGTGAAGGCTGTTGTTCTTTCTGTCCCAGCTGAACTGTTAGTTTTTCATCCTACCATGTTTTGATTTTTCAAAATGATATTAAGAATTAATACCTATGAACAATACTCAGTTCCACATGCCCAACTCAGGCTGAGTGAGCAATTAGTAAGTTATAATTCTATGTAAAGCTACTACACAGAAAATTTGCTGGCCCAATAAATGCCAAAAAACCCGCAATGAATCTACCTTGTGTGGTTTTGTCTGTAGTTGAACATGATAACAATTGGCTCGGCCACTTCCAGTGCTTCCTCCTGTAGGTGATGGTCTCAAACCAAAAGTATTATTATTATTAATTATTATTATTTTGGTTTTACATACTGGTTTTCCATTCTGTTTGTTAATGTCAAGATGTGGTGAATTACAAATATAAGAACAATATAAATAAACACTTAAATCTGGAAAAAAAGAATTATATCCAGTTCCACATGCCCAACTTAGATTGAGTGAGCATTTAGTAAATTATAATTCTATGTAAAACTACTACATAGAAAAATTTGTTGACTCAATATTTTCTGACCCATGGCACACTTTCTTTCTAGTTTTAGTTTTCCTTGTGAAAAAAATTTGCAGCTAGGATGACAGATTTATCTGTTCCTCTGCCCCTAGTCCAGTACTTTATACCTACCTTCTTTGTTTCTATGGATTGTGTTAAGGCCTCCTCCTTTAACATAACTGTAGCCACTTTGTATTCACTCTCCATTTTGCTCATAAGATGAAATAAAATTCAGGTTCTCAAACGTCACTTCCAAAAAATAATTATCCACAGCTGACACTGAAGAATGCTACTGATAAGCCAAAAAAAGTTATGGTCACATGGTCTGTTATCTCAATGGTCTGAAATTCCATCTTCACCACTGATCTACTACCTTACCTTTCTCAAGACCAATTAAAGCTGAAAGATTAGCCTATGATACTTTGTCTTGTAAGCCAAAATATAATATTCTTCCCCTTCTTGCGTTTTAAACTTTTGAACATGTTTTTTTTCCTATATAATGCCTGCCCTGATAATTGTTTGGTGTCATAGTTTCAGAGTCGTTTCTGAACTATGTCCATAGTCTGAACACTATCAAGGTCATTAAATTCAATAAATGGTTCTTGCTTAACTGAGATCAGTGTTTGATGTGGAGATTTATGAACCCCAGCAGATATTTTCTTATCATTGACTTTACAGCTAATTTCTACATATATAAGAATATATTTCATATTCATCTTTCTGAGTCCAGAATGCCTCACTGGGGAGGATTTTTTCTAATGTTTGCCTGTCAAATTCATATTGTTATTTGTGTGTGTGTGTGTGTGTGTGTGTGTATGTGTGGTTTATCCATTCTTCTGTTGAGGGACATCTAGGTTTTTCCCAATTTCTGCCTATTATAAATAGACCACCAGTAAACATGGCTAAACAAGGGTCTGTGTGGTAGAATGAAATATTTTTTGGGTATATGCCCAAGAGTGGTATACTGGATAATGTGGAAGATTTCTTTCTGATGATCCACCACATTGTTATCCATAGTCGCTGGATGAATTTTCATTCCCACTAGGAATGTATGAGTGTTTCTTTTACTTCACATTCTTTCAAGATTGAGCTGTCACTTGTTTTATTGATCTTTGCCATCAGATCCTGTTAGAGGATATTTTAAATTGTTTCTAGTTAGGGTGTGGCTCAGCCCTTAGTACACACTTTTATTCTCTCCGGCTGCAATACAGACACACCTTTAGTATGCACCTTTATTCCCACACAAGGAAGGTAACATTAGTTTGTAAACTCATGTTTAAAAGTGATGTATTATTGAGTGGCTGAAAAAGTGATGAATAAGAGAAAGATTTACCAGAATAGGCTATGCCCAATTCTCATGAAAAGAGAGGAAAAAGCAGCTACTTAGGAGACAGACAGTACTAGAAGAAGAGAGTACACTACACAAATACATTAGAATTCATTGAGAGCAGTAGAGTTAATAGGGAGAGTAGAGCAGCACAGAGAGGGGGAAAAAGACAGTTTTACTGAGATAGTTTTATGAAGGGAACAAGCTAAATACAGGTTAAGACTGATTGAGAGATTAAGAAGAAGTCAGAAGATTAGGATAGATTGCTAGAGTTAGTTTGAGGTCAATCAGAGCAATTCTAATGCTGAGAGAAAAGCCAGATTGAACAAATTATCTGGTAGAGGAGTTTCAGCCCAGAACAGCTAAGTTGAAACAGTGAGCTTGAATTCAGAAAGAATAAGAAAAGGTGAGCTTATTCAGCAGCAAGTCTCAGAGGCTGAAAACATTCTAGGCCTAGATTAGATTGATACAGAGGCTAAAAGCTTCCAGGTCTAGACCTAGGTTAGCCAACAAGTCAGTAAGCTTCCAGAATATTATTACAACAGTAGAATATGTTACATTTACATTAATGTTATTTAGTTTTCACATACCACTATTAGAACTTGTTAAGGTCTAGCTAAATTATTAAGGCCTAGAAGAAATGTTAAAGCCTATGTAAAACATCAAGGCATAGGTAACTGTTACCTGCTGTTTTGTTCTATTACTAATATAAGAAAACTTTCTCACAGGTTGTATCTCCTGTTACTAGGAAACTTTCTCATGCCCAAGTTTATTACATATTCTGTTGTGTTCTGTGCCCTTGGAAAACAATCATGACAGAAGTCTATAAAACTGCTTTGTGTAGCTACTCACAATGAGTTTGGATCTGACCAAACCACCTAGGAGCACTTCCTGCACAAGTGTATAAGCTTTTGTTGTATTTGAATTTAAGAGTTTCCTCCAATCTTTTTAAAAGAAGATTTTCATTTTTGAGTAGGGGTCAAATAGTTTAAGTTCCCAAGACCTTCTTAGGAACTGATATTGTACTTGGCAGAAGAGAGACAGGTACATGGGTAACTGACATCCTGGTTAGCTGGTTAAGACATGAATGTTTGATGAGGCAAGTCCCCTGTCAGAGTTGAATATGCCAATCAATGGGAGCAGAATAAGTGTGAAACAAAAACATGTTCCTAAAGAAATCTTCTATTCCTAACTCCTGATGATAGAATAACACTTGGCTCAGATATTTGTAGATCTGAGGATTAAAAAGCTCTGTAGGATCCTAACTCAGAGTCCTGGTTCAGCTCTTTTTTTCTTGGATATTTTACTAATTTACATTTCAGATGTTATCCCCTTTCCCCATCTCCCCAATAAAGCTTCTATACCATTCCTCCTTTTCCTTTTTGCTCTTATAATATTTTAATTTCATGCAGGTATTGAGGTCAGTTCTAAGTTGAGGAACTAGCAATACTGTAGATGCAAATAGGCAAGGAACATGCAAGACAATAAACACAAATAGTCAAAGAACAAGCAAGTCCTGGGATCACCATTTCTAAGGGCTTATCAGGATCACCGAAATATCTGAGCCTACTTCCCTGTCCCAGCCCAAAGTCATTTTCATGCCTGAAGCCTACTTCTTTGTTCTAGCCTAAGATTTAGATCCCTGAGTTTTTTATTTCTAAATGAAATGTCAAAGTAGTATGGATTTTTGGATATTGAACCATCCCTGCATCCCTGTGATGAAACCTACTTGATTATGATGGATGATTGTTTTGATATGTTCTTGGATTCGGTTTGCAAGAATTTTATTGAGTATTTTTGAATTGATATTCATAAGGGAGATTGGTCTGAAGTTCTCTTTTTTGGGTCTTTGTGTGGTTTAGGTATGAGCATAATTGTGGCTTCATAGAACCAATTGGGTAGTGTTCCTTCTATTTCCGTTTTGTGTAATAGTTTGAAGAGTATTGGTATTAGGTCATCTTTGAAGGACTGATAGTATTGTGCACTAAAACCATCTGGTCCTGGGCTTTCTTTGATTGAGAGACTTTTAATGACTGCTGCTATTTCTTTAGGTGTTATGGGATGGTTTAGATGGTTTATCTGCTCCTGATTTAACTTTGGTACCTGGTATCTGTCTAGAAAATTGTCCATTTCATCCAGATTTTCGAGTTTTGTTGAGTATAGGCTTTTGTAGTAGTATCTAATGATTTTTTGAATTTCCTTGGTTTCTGTTGTTATGTCTCCCTTTCCTTTTGTATTTTGTTAATTTTGATACTCTCTCCATGTCCTCAGTTTAGTCTGGCCAAGTATTTATCCATCTTGTTGATTTTCTCAAAGAACTAGCTTCTAGTTTTGTTGATACTTTTTATAATTCTTTTTGTTTCTACTTGGTTGATTTCAGACCTTAGTTTGATTATTTTCTGGTTTCTACTCTTCTTGGGATTATTTGCTTCTTTTTGTTCTAGAGCTTTCAGGTGTGCTGTCAAGCTGTTAGTGTATGCTCTCTCCAGTTTCTTTCTGTAGGCACTTAGAGCTATGTGTTTTCCTCTAGGCACTGCTTCATTGTGTTTCATAAGTTTGAGAGTGTTGTGCCTTCATTTTCATAAAATTCTAAAACATCTTCAGCTCCTTTGTTTCTTCCTTGTCCAAGTTATCACTGAGTAGAGCATTGTTCAGATTCTATGTGTATGTGGGCTTTCTGTTGTTTTTTATTGTTATTGAAGTCCAGATTTATTCTGTGGTGATCTGATATGATGCATGAGATTTTTTCAGGCTTCTAGTATCTGTTGAGGCTTGTTGATTATATAATTGACTGATTATATGGTCAATTGCAGAGGAAGTACAAAGAGATGCTGAGAAGAAGATATATTCTGTTGTTTTAGGATGACATGTTTTATAGATATCTGTTAAATCAATTTGGTTCATAGCTTCTTTTGGTTTCAATGTGTCTCTCTTTAGATTGTTTCCATGATCTGTCCATTGCTGAGAGTGGGGTGTTGAAGTCTCCCAATATTATTTTGTGAAGTGCAATTTGTGCTTTTAGTTTTAGTAAGTTTCATTTATGAATGTCGGAGCCCTTGCATTTGGGGAATAAATGTTCAGAATTGAGAGTTCATCTTGGTAGATTTTTCCTTTGATGAGTATGAAATGGCCTTCCTTATCTTTTTTGATAACTTTTGGTTTAAAATCAAATTTCATTGCTATTAGAATGGTACTGCAGCTTGTTTCTTGTGATCATTCACTTAGAAAATTGTTTTCCAGCTTTTTACTCTGTAAAAGTATCTGTCTTTTTCACAGAGGTGTGTTTCCTGTATGCAGCAAAATGTTGGGTCCTGTTTACATATCCAGTTTGTTACTCTCTGTCTTTTTATTGGGGAATTGAGTCCACCTATGTTAAGAGCTATTAAGGAAAAGTGATTGTTGCTTCCTAATATTTTTTGTTAGAGGTAGAATTATGTTTGTGTGGCTGTCTTCTTTTTGGTTTGTTGAAAGAGTACTTTCTTGCTTTTTCTAGGGTGTTTTTCCCTCTTTGTCTTGGAGTTTTGGAAAGATATTGTATAAATTTAGTTTTGTCATGAAATATATTGGTGTCTCCATCTATGATGATTGAGAGTTTTGCTGGGTATAGTAGCCTGTGCTGGCATTTGTGTTCTCTTAGGGTCTGCATGACATCTGTCCAGTATCTTCTAGCTTTTATAGTATCTGGTGAGAAGTCTGGTGTAACTCTGATAGGTCTGCCTTTATATGTTTCTTGACCATTATCCCTTACTGCTTTTTAATATTCTTTCTTTGTTTTGTGCATTTGGTTTTTTGACTATTCCATGATGAAAGGGATTTCTTTTCTGGTCTAGTCTATTTGGAGTTCTGTAGGCTTCTTATATGTTTTGGGCCTCTCTTTTTTTTAGGTTGGGGAAGTTTTCATCTATAATTTTGTTGAATATATTTACTGGCCCTTAATCTGGGAATCTTCCCTCTCTTCTATACCTATTATACTTATGTTTGGTCTTCTCACTGTGTGTGGATTTCCTGGATGTTTTGAGTTAGGAGCCTTTTGCATCTTGTCAATGTTTTCTATGGTGTCTTCTGAATCTGAGATTCTCTCTTCTATCTCCTGTATTCCGTTGGTAATGCTTGCATTTATGACTCCTGATTTCTTTTCTTGGTTTTCCAACTCCAGGGATGTCTCCCTTTTTGGTATCTTTTTTTTCTTTCTTTTTTCTTTTTTAATTGGATATTTTATTTACATTTCAGATGCCATCCGCTTTCCTTATTCCCACCCCCCAGGAAAACCCTATCTCATGCCCCTTTTTACTTTTTGCATTTATACACTTTTTAATAATGTTAATCAAAGGCTTTATAAGTTTGTTAGTGCTCAATATCAATCAGAAGTGTAACCCAATACCCAACCTAGATATATCAACTATCTTTGACTGGTAGAGACAGTTGAACATCTGCTTCCATGTCTCCTCCCTCTTTCTCTCTCTTTCTTTCTCTCATCACCTAGCTTCTCCTCTCCTTCTTCTCCTCCTCTCTTTACTCCTTCTCTTCCTCTCAGTTAGATTCACTCCAAGATATTTTATTTTATCTGAGGCTAATGTGACGGGTGTCATTTCCCTAATTTCGTTCTCAGCTTGTTTATCCTTTGAGTAGAGGAAGGCTACTGATTTGTTTGAGTTGATTTTATATCCAGCCACTTTGCTAAAGTTGTTTATCAAGTTTAGGAGTTCTCTGTTGGAAGTTTTAGAGTCACTAAGTATACTATCATATCATGTGGAAATAGTGAAATTTTGACTTCTTCCTTTCCTATTTGTATCCCTTTGACTTCCTTTTGTTGTCTAATCGCTCTAGCTAGGACTTCCAGTACTATATTTAATAGGTAGGGTTAGAGTGGCAGCCTTGCCTAGTCCCTGATCTTAGTGGGATTGCTTCAAGTTTCTCTCCATTTAGTTTGATGTTGGCTACTGGCTTGCTGTATATTGCTTTTATTATGTTTAGGTATGGGCCTTGAATTCCTGATCTTTCCAAGACTTGTAACATGAAGGGATGTCGAATTTTGTCAAATGCTTTCTCAGCATCTAATGAGATGTCCATGTGGTTTTTTCTTTGAGTTTATTTATGTAGTGGATTACGTTGATGGATTTCCAAATATTGAACCATCCCTGCATTCCTAGGATAAAGCCTACTTGATCTTGGTGGATAATTGTTTTGATGTGTTGTTGGATTTGGTTTGTGAGAATTTTATTGAGTATTTTTGCATCAATATTCATAAGAGAGATTGGTCTGTAGTTCTCTTTCTTTGTTGGGTTTTTGTGAGGCTTAGGTATGAGTGTAATTGTAGCTTCATAGAATGAATTTGGTATTGTTCCTTCTGTTTTTATTCTGGGGAATAGTTTGAAGAGAATTGTTATTAGGTCTCCCTTGAAGGTTTGAAAGAATTCTGCACTGAAACCATCTGGCTCCGGATATTTTTAAATGACTGTTTCTATTTCTTTAGGAGTTATGCAACTGTTTAGATGGTTGGGTTTTTCTGTGGTTTAGGTATGAGCATGTTAGCTTCACAGAACGAATTGGGTAGTTTTCCTTCTGTTTCTATTGGATGGAATAGCTTGAAGAGGATTGGTATTAGGTCTTTTTTGAAGGTCTGATAGAATTCTGCACTGAAACCATCTGGCCCCGGACATTTTCTGGTGGGGAGCTTTTTAATGACTGCTTCTATTTCTTTAGGAGTTATGCAGTCACCACCAGTTTCCAGTTTTTAGGAGTTATTTTGTCTAGGCCTCCTTCAGGGCCCAATTCATCCTCTCTACCTGCCCTGAACTCCGGGGTGTGCATATACAATGTAATTTTTAGTGGCCCATAGAACCTGTGCTAAAGGTGGAGTAAACTGAGAAAAAAAAGGCTTGTTCATTGTCAGACTCAAGCAGGGTAGGCAAACCATACTGGATATAATGTCTTCCAGAAGACTGGCAGTCTCATTCTTTGATGGTAGACATCTACCATTCAAAAAAGGTATCTATAAAAACTAGCAGATATTTGTATAAATATATGCAGGCTTTTACCTCTGTGTAGTTTATTTCCCAACTATCTCCTGGCAATTGGCCTCTGATCCTAGTTCCTGAAGTTTCTTTTTAAAAATTGGATATTTTATTTATTTACATTTCAGATGTTATTTCTTTTCCCCACTTCCCCTGAAACCTTCTATCTCATTTTATTTTCTCCTGCTTCTATGAGGGTGTGCTCCCACCCACCTAATTCTACCTCCCTTTTAACAAATTCCCCCACACTGGGGCATTCAGCCTTCACAGGACATCCTCTCCCACAAGGGTATCCTTCACTAAATATATAGCTGGAGCTATGGGTCCCTCCATGTGTGTTCCCAGGCTGGTGGTTTAGACTCTGAGACCTCTGGGTGGTTGATATTGTCATTCTCCCCATGGGGCCACAAACCCCTTCAGCTCCTTCAATCCTCTCTCTAACTCCTCCATTGGGAACCCTGTGATCAGTTCAATGGTTATCTGTGAGTACCCATCTCTGTATATGTCAGGCTCTGTAAGAGCCTCCCAGGAGACAACTATATCAGGCTGCCCTTCTCAATCCCTCTACTATACAAGCTTGAAAATATTTCAAGACAAGACTGTCATAAACCCATTAAAGCTTTTCTTTGGAAAACACCTCCTTGACTGTGGGGGCCTTTTTCTCCTTCCCTACCAAACTGGTAAGGTGGACCTAGGAGATCATCAGCATAAGATTCAGCACCCTGGAAACAATTTTTTTTTCCTGAACTTATATTTGTCTGACATAAGACTAACATTATCTTTTTGTAGGTTGTATCCATTACCAGGCTGAGATTTCAGAAAGCTTCAGGGTATTGTTCAGGGTTAACTAAAGATCTCTAACGTCAGATTTAATTTGATTTAAGTTTTGCAAGGAAAGGGGATTTGTATTCTGGAGAGCAAAAGTTTACTTGATATTTTTCTATTTTTAGATTTTCTTATTAATAGGAAAGAGAGGAGTTGGGGACCACTGGGCAGTGGTTGATTAGAGGATGTAACAATCAGAATGAATCTGGAGATAGTGGGCAGGATGACTTGGAGAGAGCAAACAGAGGATTCTACATGTTCCTCTCTCAGAGCAGCATTGATGACCACAGGCACAGTACTGGAGGAGGCTTGAAGGGTAGATTCCTTGGAACACTGTCTGTCAACAGAGATTAAACTCTTCCAGGAAAACAAAACATAATTATATATATGGGACCTCGGATCATTTTCCAGCCTCATGGCTGGATATTTCTAGTTGGAAGATAGTATTATAATCAGTACTTTCCTTTGGAAGCCATTGTCCCTGTTTTTCAGCTTATAAGCAAATTAAGCCATCGTACAGAAAAAAGCATCTCTCTTAGGGATGTAGATCCAAAGAGTACTCAGTGCTTTAGAGAACTCCACGTTTATGAGGGCTCATTTTCTGTCCAAAAAGAGTAGGTATCTATTAAGTCTTGTCTTCCCAAAATCCCATGTCTGGCAAGTTCACTAATGACACCCTGTCTCAAACAAGGTGGAATTTGAAGGCCAACACCAAGTGTTGTTTTTTGTTCTACATGTGCACTATGTGTTACTTTCACTCTCATATTTTATACACAAAGGATGAAGAAGAAAAGAAAGGAAGAAAGAAAGAAAGGAAGAAAGAAAGAAAGGAAGAAAGGAAGAAAGGAAGAAAGGAAGAAAGAAAGAAAGAAAGAAAGAAAGAAAGAAAGAAAGAAAGAATGAAAGAAAGAAAAAATGGCAGGAAGATGTTTAACACAAATATAGAAGTTGATAAAATAAAAATATTGGATAAAGACAAAATAACAAGCAATAAATCAGATACTAAAACTTAATTTGGAGATGGAGACAGAGATAGAAACACTGTAACCAAAGCAGAAAAATACCTGTAGCACAGCCTATATTTCTAAGTAACTATAGCAGGCTGTTTGTGAGGACCAGCAAATAAAAACAATTGGAGAATAAAAATACTGGGATGAGAATGTGAGTCTGAATCTGAAAAATTAACTGACAAGTTTAGCTACTCAATGAACTATTTAACTTAGATAATGGACAACTATGCTTCCATCAAGTCTTCCACTGTTCTAGGGAAAAAGCAGTTACTAAATCTAAAAGAGTCCCTTAATAAATGGAAGATCAGAGGTGAATAAATAAGTTAGCAGTTCAGAGCTCTTCTTGATCTTCAAGAGCACTTCAGTTTGGTTTCCAGCACCCACATCAACTAGCTCAAAATCTCCTGTATTTTCAGTTTCCTAGGAAATGATGCTGTCTTCTGAATGCTACAAACACTCACACTTGTACCCTTCATCCCAGGTACACAATTTAAAATGAAAATAAATGATTCAAGAGTAAGAAATAGTATCCCAGGCTGGCATGTTTGTACACTCTGTTCCAGGAAGCATGCTCACAGAAGACTGATGACCTGAGTTTTAATCTCAGACTGAATATGGTGGAAAGAAAGAACTAACTTCTGTAGGTTGTCCTTTGACACTCACATATACAAAGACAGACACAGACACAGAAACACACACACACACACACACACAGAGAGAGAGAGAGAGAGAGAGAGAGAGAGAGAGAGAGAGAGAGAGAGAGAAAATGTCTTTGGTTAACCCTATTTTTCAGTGACATAATTTGTATTTATTATCCTTTTCTATTTTTAAAATAAAAAATGAGAGACAATAAATCTTCAGTGACTGGAAAGTTAAAAGAGGATGCTGAGAGCAAGGGAATAGGCACAGATGTGATCAGGGAGTTAGGGAAGAAGGAACAGTCATCCAAAGATAAATATGTGTTATAATTTAGATGATAAATAATAATTAAAACAATTATATATTTTGTGGGGAAATAAGTTATAAAGCATGAAGGATGGGACACATATACATATCTGTGTATAGAATTTGTTCATCATTTGACATATTTTTCCAAAAAAGCCTAGAACTCTGTGTTGAGATGCCATAAAGTAAGAGAGAACTGAGAGACAGCCCCAGTGAGCTGCTACTCCAGGAGGATTTTGTTCAGCCCTGGAGCACTGTGGGAGGAAGCTTCAAACCTTGATGACAGAAATAGTCTCCATCATCATCAGCCTCCATAGGATTGATAGTGAGGGTGTAGTCTGTCCCAGACCCACTGCCACTGAACCTGGGAGGAACCCCAGATGCTAGGTTGGATGCTAAATAGATGAGGAGATTGGGTGGCTGTCCTGGTTTCTGTTGGTACCAGTGCATATAACTATAACTAGATCCACTGACACTTTCACTGGCCCTGCAGGAGATGGTGGCTGTCTGCCCTAGAGACACAGCCAAAGAAGCTGGAGACTGGGTCAGCACAATGTCACCATTGGAGCCTGGAATGACAAATGCACAGACTATTGTTATTTATGTATTAAAAACCTTCCCAACAGAGGACATTTTCCTTTAAAAAATTCTAGAATAGTGTGGACATTACTATGAGAAATCAGGGAATCAAAGGGGATGAGAAAACTTAAAACCAATTACAAATGCCCCAATTATAATGATCCACACACATACCATGGCAAGAGAGGTTGCCTTCAAAGATGAACATGAACATATATACAAATATACAAAGACATATCACATACACGGATCTAAAACATGGATCTAAAAAAATAAGTTGTGTAATTATATTACAGTGGGTATGTAATTATAATGATCCAGAGGCATGGAAAGTCATGATGGACATACAGGTTGGTTCCTACACTTCTCAGGATCCTCACCTGGAACCCAGAGTAGCATCACCCATAGGAACAGAGCATCTGTCTCCATCTCTGAGAGCTGGAAGAGAGAATGTTTCTTAGACTCTGGACAGCTGTCCTTAAAGTAGCCTGGGCTGTTATATAATGACTCCATATGCAAATCTGCTCAGCAGAGTGTACTGATATTCCAAGGGCACCTGTTCCTGTTTAACCCACAGGGATTTGGTGTCAGCAGAAAATTTACTTGAGCAACACATGTGTCTCAAAGGAGCCTTCTAAATACATTTTTAAAGAAAAATAATTTCTATATTTATTCTAGGTCGTCTTGAAGCTCATTCTGTAGACAAGATCCTCATGTCTCAGGCTCTGAGAGCTGGGATTAAAGGTGCATACCACCACCACCCAGCTTTTCCTCTCTAGTCTGTTTGAGGTGTGAGGTGGGGGAGTACATTGTGGCTACACTGTGTAAAGAATGTAAGTTATTTTAAAAACAACTTGATCTCTCAAAATGTTACACACCACAATGAAAGCATTATCTGAGAGGAAATAAAGAAAAATTATTCACTGAAAAAAATTAACACAATTCTTGTCATACTACCTTATCTTTTAGATCCATGTGTGTGATGTGTTTTTGTATGTTTGTATATTTGTTCATGTTCATGTTTGAAGGCAACCTTTCTTGCCATGGAATGTGTGTGGAGATCAGCAGACAAGTTTTGGTGTAGATCTGAAACAAGGTCTGTTGTTGTTCACAACTACTCATGAAATGCTTCCTAGGCCAAGCTCTTGTAGGGATTCTCTTGTTTCCTTCCATCTTTCATCTTGCCATAGCATCACTCTAAATATAATCCATATTGCTATTATGTCTGGCTTTATATGGGCACCTGGGAGTGAGCCATGACTTCACACCTATGTGACAAGCACTTTGCTCACAGAACCACCTTGTCAGCCCATTGTTTTAAAGTAAAACCAGTGAGAGGAAGTTGTTTTCATTGAACAGAAGTAATACTACAGGATAGGCAGGAGTTCAAAAACAAAGTAAAGGAGCATGTAATGGAGATGTGCACAGGTGCATCTTCTGTGTAGTTCTTCAAAGCATCCAAGATTATTAAAAGACAGATATCCTGTATTTTGTCATGGTGATAGAAAGCTAATTAACAAAACTGTTGTTTCTTCCTCAGAGAAATTGTAAGATAAATTGATAGATGGATAGTTAGACACCTAAATGAATATAGATATAAAAGTGAGTATTTCTTCATATTCTAAGACTGCTGCCCACTTTCTCAGTTTAACTAGCTAGAAGTTTGGATTTCCTAGCAAGTTGGTGGGAAGTTAATAGTAGTATTTTAATTAAATACAAAAACAAAATAATTATAAGAAGCCTTATAAAAAGAAGGAACAGTAGAAAGAATTGAAATGGTGAGAGCAGGAAGAAAGGAGGGAGAGGGAGGCAGGAAGGAAGAAGAGAAAGAGAAAACCAGAAAGGGAGGAAGAGGAAAGGAGAAAGAATGAGAAAGAAAGAAGCGAGGAAAGAGTGAGGACAAAGGAAAGATGGACAATTCCCTCCTCAGCTTATGCTCAC
Source organism: Arvicanthis niloticus (assembly GCF_011762505.2). Taxonomy (NCBI): domain Eukaryota; kingdom Metazoa; phylum Chordata; class Mammalia; order Rodentia; family Muridae; genus Arvicanthis; species Arvicanthis niloticus. Next base: position 10,897,686 of record NC_047666.1, on the reverse strand, counting down.
TGTTTCTGTTTCCAGGTCTCTGCCATGTAGAGATGAATCCCTTTGTTTTATTGTACACATTCACTGTACTGAACCAGCTACAGTTCAAAGATGAGATAAACACTGCAAAACAAATATACATTGCATGAAATTTGCAAGCTATCGTTCACATTTTACCTTCCTTTTTGAAGTATGCTCACTTTTAGTTGATTTTTATATTCAGAATTAGAGTGTTGACCTGTTATAATGTGGAATGTTATGTGATTTTTCTCATTGATGCCCAGAATAAAAAATATTTCTATATTCTGCAATATATACTATCAATGTCAAGGGCCATATATTTTTAAATATACCTGAATCTCATTGTTATTACCTTAAGGCTGTTTATTGTTGGCGGGAGACAAATATTTCTGATATTAATTTACTGCTTCTATGAACTGCTCTTATTGCTCTTGGAGCTCTTGACTTGTCTTGTATCTAGTGTCAAGATCTGCACTTCTGCCAGGCATGATGATGTATTCTAGTAATCCAAATATCTAAGAAGCTGAGTTGAGAAGATCTTGATTTTGCAGCCCTTTAGGAGACATAGCTTGGTTTATCGAGATGACCAAATCTTCTGCCTCACTCCACGCTCCTCATCTCATCTATTTCTGTATATAGTCCTGTTAATATATTTGTTTATTTATATCTACTTTATCCTCTTTTTTAATTGACTAATAACTTTTTGTTCATTAACATTGGCACTTTTGCTTCAGTGCATCAGAATGGACCCCTCATCATGAGTGGAGAGTCAGTACACTCTGACAGAAAGATGGATAAGGTGATAGAACAGAAGATTTACAGGACAGGGATGTTGCTGTTTGGAATGCAACACAGATGTGCAAACAAGGTTTACCATTGCAATGTAGGTACCTGATCCCAGCCCTGAGAGAAAAAATTTGGCCATAAACAGCTCAGAGAGGAGCTCTTTAATGTGCCCAGAAGTCCTGAGTTCACTGAGTATGGGGAAAGGATGGGTTGGGCTTTACCAAGGAGCACAAAGCAATTGAGTGTAGAAGCAGACATGACCCTGTAGCTGATATGGTAGAAATTGGCTAAGAAGAGTTTTACACTTAGTGCAAAGAGAGTCTATGTGACAGAGGTCACAAAGAGTTCATGTATTTCAATGAATATTACTTAATGAATGTTGTGCTTGACACACAACAAAGAAAATCGTGTGAAGGCTGTTGTCATTTCTGTCTCAGATGAAATCTTAACTCTTTGGTTCTGTCATTTTCTGAACTTATAAAATACTATTAAATATTAAAACCTCTCACCAATATCCAGTTCCACCTGGCCAACTTAGGCAGAGTGAGCATTTAGTAAGTTACAATTCTATATAAAGCTACTACATAGAAAATTTGCTGGCCCAGTAACTGTCGACCCTGGCATCAAACACACATTTCTCCCTGGTTTCAAAAGACAGTCATTCAGTTCTCCTTGTCAAAAAAATTTGTGGTGATGGTGACAGAGATTTATCTGTCCCTCTTTCTCCTAGTCTTGTACTCTATACCCACCCTCTATGATCCTATGAATTGTGTTGAGGCCTACTCCTTTTTAACATAAGTGTAGCCATTTTTATTCGGTCTCTCTTCTACTTATAAGGTGAAATAAAGTCAATATTTCCAGATTCCACTTCCCAGAAGTAATTATCAACAGCTGCCACTGAAGAATGTTATTGATAAGCCAAAAAGTTTTCGTTGAATCAATAATGCTCTGTTGTCTTAGTGTTCTGAAATTCTCTTCACCACCTATCCAACCTCCATTTTTTACTCAGAACCAAACAGCTTAAAGGTTAGCCTATAATACTTTGTGTAGTAACCCAAAATGTAATATTGCTCCTTTTCTTGCCTTTTAAACTTTTGAACGTTTTTTCCTATAAAAAGTCTGCCTTGATAATTGTTTGATTTTATTGATTCAGACTCAGTTCTGAACTATGTCCCTGGTCTGACCACTATTAAGGTCATTGAATTCAATAAACTATTCTCTCTCTCTTTCTCTCTCTCTCTCTCTCTCTCTCTCTCTCTCTCTCTCTCTCTCTCTCTTTCTCTCTCTCTCTCTCTCCCTCTCTCTCTCTCTCTCTCTCTCTCTCTCTCTCTCTCTCTCTTTCTCTCTCTCTCTGGCTCTCTGGCTTTTTGACAACCCATGTCACTGTAGTGCTTAAACCTATGTAGTATCTACTGGGCTACCCTCCCAGAGGCTGGTCAAAGGTAACACAATCCATGAGCAAGTAGGGGTAACTGTCCCACACCACCAAACTTGCTCTGCATTCAATGTGGACACCACCACAATCAAGGCCAGTATTTTGACATCAGTAAAGACATAGTCGAATAAAGTTATATTTGCATGAAACAGGAATCCATTTCTTTGTTAAATATAGCTTTCCTGAAGGTAATGGGCATATTCATAGGAAGCATCTTGAGATAACGCTGGAGGATCCTGGCTTTTAGGTTCTGGAGGGGGAGCTGGCAGAGCTTCCTTTTTCTGGGTGGCCAGGAACTTGTGGATTGCTTGCTCTATTTGTGGCCTGAAGATGTGATTTAGTTTGGGTCTACCACTTGAGAAATGATCCTGTTCACTCCTGCTTCCAACATGCCTGACTCAGCGCATTTTACAACTGGTTCTTGTTCATTTCAGGATTCCATTCCTGTTTGTCCAGATGTGTTGACACAAAATTATCCACCTTCTGCCTCAGGTTCTGGTAAGCTGGTTTATTGTCCACATTGGCCTGGCAGTCACAGCAGAGGCTGTCAATAGGCTCTTGAGCTGCTCCACTATGAGAGCAATGTGCTGCGGATAGCCTGGAGGCAGCCAAGCAGTATTAACAGGGCAGCCTGCCCCACTGGAGCCCTCACCCCCTGCTGGTCCTGGCCTCCTGAAGCTGCTCCTGAACCTTCCTCCATGGCTTCACCCAGTGCCCACACTGGGCCTGCACTCTGCTGCTCCTCTGGGAGCCACTGACTAAAGATAGAGCTAGAGGCTGTAGAGGTGGGAATTGGTGGTTTGGGAGGCAGTGGGGACAATGACACTCCTTGCTCACTCCTGTATTTCTTTAAGGGAGTTATTTATGTCCACCGTAAAATCCTCTATCATCATCATAAAATTTAATTTTAAATCAGTCTTGCTTTTAGGGTTTATTGGGGTATCCAGTGTTTACTGTGGTGGGAGAACTAGATTCTGATGATACCACGTAGCTTTGGTTTCTATTGCTTATGTCCTTGCCCTTGCTTCTTGCCTTCTGATTATCTCTGGTGTTGTCTGGACTTGCTTTCTTTGACTGTGGCTTGTTCCTCCTGCAAGCCTGTGTGTCAGTACTTTTGGGAGACCAGTTCTTTCCCAGAGGAATTTGGGTATGGAGAGCTGATGCACAGGGTCAACTCTGGGTGCAGAGGAAAACAGAAGGATTCTGTGCAAGGCTGCTCCTTTGTTCTTGTGTCCTGATGGCTATGGGCAGGTTTCTCCTGGGCCAGGAATTTGAGCAGAAGTGGTGGTCTTACCTGTGCTCACAAGTGTGTCAACACTCGTGGGAAACCATCTCTTAGCCAGGGGGGATTTGGGTGGGACAACTGTGGCACATGGTCGGCTTCAGGTGCAGATGGAAATCGGAAGTACTCTGTTGATCAAAATGTTAATGTACAATCTCGAACAACAAATAAACAAATTTAAATTCCATTCCACTGTAAGATGCTGGATTTGCATATAACCTGTGTGAAGCCTGGTATTTACTTGTAACAATTTATAGATGTTTTAAAAATATCATGTTTCAGACTGGGCCTGTTAGTATTCATCTTGGACCCTAGCACTTGGAAGGCAGAGGCAGTTATATATGCCTAGACAGAGTAATCAGCCCTTAATAATTCTGCATCACTAAGGTCTGTCAGATTATTCTGGGCCAGAGGCCTGAAGATTTGATGCTCCAACGTTCAGTAGTATAGGGGCTTTCCAGGTGTTCAGCGATCTCTATAAATTGGCTAAGTTTTAGAAGCTATGCTTAGTGCTTCCCATAACTTCAGTTAACTCAGTCATTCTGGATTTCTGATGGGGTTGAAGACCTATAGTCTCATTTCCTTATTTCCTTAACCTGCTATCTCCTAGAACACAGGATCCAACTTCATTTCACTTCCTGGTGTCCCTTTAATATTGTAACCATATATTACATTTTTCCCTTCTAACCTTACTATGCTTGTTCAAAATGCTCTTTATGAAACTTGCCCAGAGAACAAAGTCTCTGTTGGGCTTTTTTGAGATTTACTTTGTCAATGCAATTAATATAAATCTCTTTACTTTGCCTTAGATAGACCCTTGAGACAAGGGCAAAAAGTAGCAACATTCTTCACCAAAATACCATAAAAACAGTCTCTATGCCAATACTGAAATTCTTCTCAGACAACCTTGGCCTTGCTCTGCACAGTTCAAATTACTCTAAGCAACAAAGTCTTCCATATTCCTACTAGGGTAGCCCCTTATTTCCCATTTAAAGCAACCCATAGCTTACCAAATCTAAAGTTCACAAATCCACATTCTTTCAAACAAAAGCATGGTTAGGCTTATCACAACAATACTCTAGACCTTGGTACCAACTTCTGTCTTAGGGTTTAACAGACACCATGACCAAGGCAAGTCATAAAAAACAACATTTAATTGGGATTGGTTTATATGTTCAGAGGTTCAGTCTATTATCGTCAAGGACGGAGATTGGCAGCATCTAGGCATGTATGAGGCATGTTAAATATTTTGTATCTGGCCTCTCAGAACAGTTGCTTTAGTTTTCAATGACTTGTGAGTGAACCTTGATGAATCTGATGAATGGATTGTTTAGTGAACTTCATAGGTAAAATGTGCAGCCCTCTGCAGTGTGTAGCAATGTATTTCTGCTATGAATGTCTTGAGAGTTCTATATCTTCATCTGAAGGCTGCTAGTGGAAGATGAACTTCCAGTCTGCTTGGATGAAGGTCTTAAAACCATGCCCACAGTGACACACATACACCAAGAAAGCTACACCTCCTAATAGTGCTACTCCTTGGGCAAGGCATCTACAAACCATCACAGGGTGTTACATGTTGAGTATGGAGAAGGAAGACATGAGTGTGTTCCATTTCTAGCTTACTTAATGAAATCAGATTTTAACAGGGGGTCCCAGTAGATGGAACCTTTGCTTTCATAACCACAATGGATGCTTCTGAACTCTGTGGAGAGCCTCCAAATATTTAAGAACTTAAGTTGGTCATATTCAGCTAGAATGTCAGACTGGAGGTTAGACAGCATAGGAGGGGGTTTCCAATAGAGGATCTCAAAGGGTGTAAAACCCAAGGTATAAGGGATAGTTTTGGCATTTTACAAAGAATAAGGTAGGAGAGATATCCAGTCACCACCAGTTTCAAGGTGTAAATTTTGTCTAGGCCTCCTCCAGGGCCCACTTTATCCTCTCTACCTGCCCTGAACTCTGGGATCTGCATATACAATGTAATTTTCAATGGTTCCCAGAACCTTTTCTAAAGGTGTAGTAAACTGAGAAATAAAGGCTGGTTCATTGTCAGACCCAAGCAGGGTAGGCAAACCATACTGGGTATAATGTCTTCCAGAAGACTGGCAGTCTCATTCTTTATATGGTAGACATCTACCATTCAAAGAAAATATCTATAAAAACTAGCAGATATTAATATCCATATACACAGGATTTTACTTCTATGTTCTTTCTTTCCCAACTAGCTGTGGGTCATTGCCTCTGATCCTGGTTCCTGAAGTTTCTTTTTCTTTTTAAAAATTAGGTATTTTATTTATTTACATTTCATTTGTTATCCCCTTTCCCCATTGTCCCCTCAAACCTTCTATCTTATTTTCTTTTCTCCTGCTTCTATGAGGGTGTGCCCCCACCCACCCACCCACTCTTACCTCCCTGCCCTTGAATTCTTCAACTCTGGGTAATCCAGCATTCATGGGACCAAGGACATCCTCTCCCACAAGGCCATCATCCACTACATATACAGATGGAGCCATGGGTCCCTCCATGTGTGTTTCCAGGCTTATGGTTTGGACACTGAGAGCTCTTGTTTGTTCGTATTGTCACTCTCCCCATGGGGCCGAAAACCCCTTCAGCTCCATCATTTCTTCTCTCTCTAACTCCTCTATTGGGAATCCTGTGGTTCGTTTAATGGTTAGCTGTGAGCATCCACCTCTGTATATGCCAGGCTCTGACAGAGCCTCCCAGGAGACAAGTATATCAGGCTGCCCTTCTTAATCCCTCTACTTTACAAGCTTGAAAATATTTTAAGACAGGACTGTCATGGACACATTAAAAGTTTTCTTAGAAAATGACCTTCTTAACTGTGGGGTTATTTTCCCTGAAAATAACTGGTAAGGTCGACCAAAAAGATAATCAGCATAAGATTCAGCAGCCTGGAAACAACTTGTTTTCCTGAACTTATATTTGTCTGACATAGGACTAACATTATCTTTTTGTAGTTTATATCCATTACTAGCATAAGATTTTGGAAAGCTTTGGGGTATTGGTCAGGGTCAACTGAAAATTTCTAAAGTCAGATTTAATTTGATGTAAGTTTTGCAAGTAAAGGGGATTTGTATTCTGGAGAGCAAAAGTTTACTTGACATTTTCCTTAATAGAAAAAAAGGAGTTGTGGACCAATTGGCAGTCATTGATCAGAGGAAGTGACCCTCAGAATGAACCTGGAGACAGTGGTCAGGATGACTTGGAGAGAGCACACAGAGGATCCCACATGTTCTTCTCTCAGAGAGGCATTGATCACCACAGATGCTGTACTGGAGGAGATTAGAAGGGTAGATTCCATGGAGCAGTGTCTGTCTACAGAGATTTAACTCTTCCAGGAAAGCAAAACATAAGTACATATAGGAGACCACAGATCATTTTTCAGTCTCATGGCTGGATAGTTCTAGTTGGATGGTAGTATTATAATCAGTACTTCTCTTAAGAAGCCATTGTCTCTGTTTTCCTGTTTATAAGCCCATCAAGCCATAGTACAGCAAAAAGCATCTCTCTTAGGGATGTAGATCCAGAGTGTCTCATTGCTTTAGGGAAGTCGAAGTTCATGACAGCTCATTGTCTGTCTGCAAAGAAAAGCTAAACATTAAGTCTTCTCTTCCCTGAATCCCATGTCTGGAAAGTTCCCTGATGACACCCTATCTCAAACAAGGTGGGATTTGAAGACCAACACCAAGTGTTGTCCTTTGTTCTACACGTGCACTATATGTTAGTTTCACTCACATATTTTATATATCACACACAAAGGGTTAAGAAGAAAAGAAAAAAGAAAAAAGAAATCAAGGAAATAATGGCAGAAAGACATTGAACTGAAATATAGAATCTGATAAAATAAAAATATTGGATCAAGACAAAAGCAGAAGCAATAAATCAGATACTAAACTTAATTTGGGGGTTTGAGCCAGAGATAGAAACACTGGAACCAAAGCAGAAAAGTAACTGTAGCACAGCCTATGTTTCCAAGTAACTATAGCAGGCTGTTTGTGAGGGCCAGCAAATAAAAGCAATTGGAGAATAAAAACACTGGGACAAGAATGTAAACCTGAATCTGAAAGATTAATTGACAAGCTTAGCTACTTAATGAACTATTTAACTTAGATGATGGAAAACTATGCTCCCATCAATCTTCCAGTGTTCTAGGGAAAAGGGGTTACTAAATCTACAGTAGTCCCTTAATAAATGGTAGATCAGAGGTGAATGAGTAACTTAGCAGTTCAGAGCTCTTCTTCATCTTACAGAGCACTCTAGTTTGGTTTCCAGCACTCACATCAACTAGCTTGATATTTCCTCTATCTCCAGCTCCCTGGGATGTGATACCAATTTATGACTGCTATGAACACTCCCACTTGCATACTTCCCCCCTGGTTCAAAATTTAAAATGAAAATAAATGATTCAAGGTTAAGAAATAGTATCCCAGGCTGGCATGGTTGCACACTCTGTTCCAGGAAGCATGCTCACAGAAGACTGATGACCTGAGTTTTAATCTCAGTTTGAACGTGGTGGAAAGAAAGAACTAACTTCTGTAGGTTGTCCTTTGACACTCACATACACACAGACATACACAGACATACACAGACACACACACACTGACACAAGGACAGAGATACACATATACAGACACACACACAGACACACACACACACAGACACACACCAAAAAATGTCTTTGGCTAACACTATTTTTCAGTGACATAATTTTTATTTATTCCACTTTTCTATTTTCAGAATCAAAAATTAGAGCCGATAAATCCTCAGAGACTGGAAAGTTAAAGGAGGATGCTGAGGGGGAGAAAATAGGCAGAAATGTGGTCAGGGAGTTAGGGGAGAAGGGAAAGTCACCCAAAGATAAATGTGTGTTAATAAAAATTTAGATGATAAATAAGAATTAAAACAAAAGTTATAAAGCATGAAAGATGGGACACACATACATATATGTTTATAGAATTTGTTTCATTATTTGAGAAATTTTGCCAAGCAAGTCTAGAGCTCTGTGGTGAGATGCCATAGAATAAGAGAGAACTGAGAGACTGAGCCTCAGTGAGGTGCAACCCCAGGAGGTTTTTGTTCTGGCCTGGAGCACTGTGGGAGGAAGCTCACTACTTTGCTGACAGAAATAGTCTCCATCATCATCAGCCTCCATAGGATTGATAGTAAGGGTGTAGTCTGTCCCAGACCCACTGCCACTGAACCTGGGAGGAACCCCAGATGCTAGGTTGGATGCACCATAGATGAGGAGTTTGGGTGGCTGTCCTGGTTTCTGTTGGTACCAGTGCATACTACCATAGACATTTTCACTGGCCCTGCAGGAGATGGTGGCTGTCTGTCCTAGAGACACTGCCAAAGAAGCTGGAGCCTGGGTCAGCACAATGTCACCAGTGGAACCTGCAATGATAAACACACTGAGTATTGTTACATATGTATATAAAGCTTCCCAGTAGAGAACATTTTTTGCTTAAAAAATTTAAGAATACTGTGGGCATTACTATGAAAAACCAGGAAATCAAAGGGAATGATGTGCAAAACCAATTGCAAATGCCCCAATGATAATAATCAAGAGCCCAGAGGTACGGAAAATCATGATGGACACAGAGGTTGCTCCCAACACTTCTCTGCATCCTCACCTGGAACCCAGAGCAGCAGCACCCATAGGAACAGTGTGTCTGTCTCCATCTCTGAGAGCTGGAAGAGAGGATGCTTCTTAGGCTCCTGACAGCTGCCCTTAAAGGAGCCTGGGCTGTTATATAATGACTCCATATGCAAATCAGCTCAGCAGAGTGTGTACTGCTGCTCCAAGGGCACCTGCTCCTGTTTCACTCACAGGGAATTGGTGTTAGCAGAAAATGTACTTGAGCAACCCATGTGTCTTAAAGGACCCTTCCAAATACATGTATTTTGGAGACAGAATTTCTCTCTTCTTGGTTGTCCTGAAGCTCATTCTGTAGACCAGATCCTTCTGTCTCTGCCTCCTGAGTGCTAGGATCAAAGGTGCTCACCACCCCCACCCTGCTTTTCCTTGCAGTCTATTCTATTAAATATTTACCCTCTACTCTTTTTGAGTTGTAAGGTGGGGAATTGCATTGTGGATGCAGTATGTAAAGAATGTAAGTTATTTCAACTTGATCCCTCAAAATTGTATACACCCAATGAAAGTATTATCTGAGAGGAAGTAGACAAAAATGTTTCAGGGAAAAAAGTAACTTAATTCGTGGCATTCTACCTTATTCTTTTAGATCCATGTTTTAGACATATGTGTGTGTGTGTGTGTGTGTGTGTGTGTGTGTGTGTGTGTGTGTGTGTGTGTGATGTGTCTTTGTATGTCTTTATGTTTGTTCATGTTCATGGTTGAATGCAATCTTTCCTGCCATGGTATGTGTTTAGAGATCAGCAGACAAGTTTGTGTGTAGATTTCAGACAAGATATGTTGTTGTTCACCACTACTCATGAAAAGCTTTCTCGGCCAGGTTTTTGTGGGGATTCTCTTGTTTCCTTCTGTCTCTCATCTTGCCATAGCATCACTCCAAATACAGTCTATGCTGCTGCTGTGTCTGGGTTTATATGGCTACCTTGGAGTGAGCCAGGTCCTCACACCTATGTAACAAGCACTTGGCTCACAGACCCACCCTGTTAGCCCATTGCCTTTAAGTAAAGCCAGTGAGAGGAAGTTCTTTTCATTGAACCAAAGTAATAGTACTCTATAAGCAGGAGATGTATGCAGATGCATCTTTTGTGTAGTTCTTCAAAGCATCCAAGATTATTAAAAGACAGATATCTTGTATTTCGTCATGGTGATAAAATCCATTTAAGAAAACTGTTGATTCTTTCTCAGAGAAATTGTAAGATAGACCAATGGATAGTTAGACACTTAAATGAATACAGATAGAGAAGCGAGCATTTCTTTGTATTCTCAGACTGCTGCCCACTTTCTTGTTTTAACTAGCCAGAAGTTTGGATTTCCTAGCAAGGTGGTGGGAAGTTAATAGTTAAAATACTAATTTTAATTCAATAAGAAAATAAAAAATTTATAAGAAGCCTTACAAAAGAAGGAACATTAGGAAGAATTGAGATGGGGAGAGTAAGGAGAAAGAAGGGAGAAGGAGGCAGGAAGGAAGAAGAGAAAGAGAAGAACCAGAGAAGGGAGAAAGAGGGAAGAAGAAATAATGAGAAAGAAAGAAGTGAGGAAAGAGTGAGGACAAAGGAAAGATGGACAGTTCCCTCCTCAGCTTATGCTCACTGTTTCTGTTCTATTTCCAGGTCTCTGCCATGTAAAGATGGATCCTTTTGTTTTATTATACACATTCACTGTACTGAACAAGCTACAGTTCAAAGATGAGATAAACAGTGCAAAGCAAATATACATCGCATGAAATTTGCAAGTTACCCTTCACATTTTACCTTCCTTTTTGAGATATGCTCACTGTTAGTTGATTTTTGTATTCAAAATTAGGGTGTTGACCTCTTATAATGTGGAATGTTATGTGATAATTCTCATTTATGCCTTGAATAAAAAATATTTCTATATAGCATTCAATGTATACTATCCATCCCTGGGGACATATGTTTTTAAATATCCCTGAATCTCATAGTTATTACTTTAAGGCTGGCTATTGTTGGTGGGAGACAGTAATAACTATTTCTGATATTACTCTACTGATTCCATGAGCTGTTCTTATTGTCCTTGGTGCTCTTGACATGTTTTTTATATAGCATCAAGTACTGGAATTCTGTCTGGCATGGTGATATATTCTCGTAATCCAAACATGTAAGACGCTGATGTGGGAGGATGTTGAGTTTTCAGCCCTTTATGATACATTTCTTGGATTACCCAGATGACCAAATCTTCTGCCCCTCTCTAAATCCCACATCTCATCTATTTTTGCATATAGTACTGTTACTATATATTTTTTATTTATATTGACTTTGTTCTCTTTTTTATTTACTTATAACTTAACTTTCTATTTATTAACATTGGCACTTTTGCTTCAGTCCATCAGAATGGCCCCCTCATTATGATTGGAGACCCAGTACCCTGTGATAGAAAGATTGATAAGGTGATAGAAGAGAAGATTTACAGGACAGGGTTGTTGCTGTGTGTAATGTAACACAGATGTGAAAAAAAGCTGATTATTGCAATGTAGGTTCCTGATCCCAGCCCTGAGACAAGAAATTTGGCCACAAGCAGCTCAGAGAGGAGCTCTTTGAAGTGCCCAAAAGTTCTGAAGTGCACTGAGTATGGGGAAAGGATGGGTTGGGCTTTACAAAGGAAGACAAAGGACTTGAGTATAGAAGCAGACATGAGCCTGAAGCTAACATGGTAGAAATTGGCCAAGAAGAATAAGTCTTATGCATAGTGCCAAGAAAGTCTGTGACAGAGGTCACAAAGAGTTCATGTATTTCAGTGAGTATTATTTAATGAATGTTTTGCTTGACACACAACAAAGAAAATTGTGTGAAAGCTGTTGTCATTTCTATCTCAGATGAAATGTTAACTGATTCATTTTGTCATTTTCTGAATTTAGAAAACGATATTAAGTATTGTAACCTCTGACCAATATCCAGTTGCACATGCCCAACTTAGGCTGAGTGAGCATTTAGTAAGTTATAATCCTATGTAAAGCTACTACATAAAAAATTTGCTGGCCCAGTAAATGCCGACCCTGGCATGAAACACACATTTCTCTCTGGTTTCAAAAGCCAGTCATTCAGTTTATTTTGTCAAAAAATTTTGCAGCTTGGTGACTGTAGGAAAAAGCTCGTGGGCTCCAGCTGCAGGGGACAAAGTCATGTGGTGGTCAGGCAGCTGGGTCCCGGGTAGACTTCTCACACTGCTGGCGGAGAGTCCCACATACACGCAGCCACCATGTGTTCGTTGGCGGCTGCATCGGGAAGGTTCAGGGTTCCAAAGGCTGGGAACCTGGTGGCAGGCTCAGGAGATTCGTGGAGTCTAGTTTTCCAAAGCTTTTATTGTTCATGACGTGGTGAATGGGTATAGATGGTTCGTGCCCCCTCCCCCCCAAAAAAACCCAGGGGAGTCTGGCTTTTATAGGGAGAGGGTAAAGGGGAGGGAATAACTTAATTATCTATGCCCCCAGCCTTTAGATAACATAAATATTTTAATCTCTGGATGTGGAGACCTGTCAATCATGCCCTCTATCTGTGGCCTATGTGACTGAAGGGTGCAGGTTGAATGGAGTTACCTCATCCAAGGCCCAACATCCCACTCTCTTTTCTTTCATAAAAGGAGGGGCAACCCTGTGCCATCTGTAGTTTTCAAGGTGCAGGTTAGTGAGAGATGTGGACCACATGGAGTAGTTTGAAATCCAGGAGCATTGGGAGAGAATTGTTGTCCCTAACAGGCAATGTCCTGTTGGGTCCCTGACTACCTCAAACCCAGTGTTCTACCAGGGAGACTAAACCATCTCTTTATGGTGCAACATGTTACTCTCTTTTACTAAAAATTTTGGATGAGGGAGTCAAAAGAAAACACTACGTGGGCTGGAGGGTGTAGCATAACCAAGCCAAGGGTAGTGGGAATTGAGGGTATGGTTTGGAAGGCAGGAGATCATTGAATCAATTAAATACAGTTCGTATAGTTTAAGGGTAATGACATCTGGTTAATCTAAATAGACATTATGTTTTCCTTACTAACATGTTATCTTCAGCTATGTGATTTTGGCAAAAGAGTTCATCTGTAGCTGGAAGGTCTGTATCTGTCTTCTGTAATGTCTTTGGGTTTTGGCATGCATCTCTGAAATCTGGCATGGGTCTCTGGGTCTTCAGTCAGATGAGATGGCTGGGAGGAGGCAGCTTGGCAGGTTCCAGGAGGTGGCACTGTCTCTGGGTCTCAGTGTGTCTCTGGAATCTGCAGTCAGATGAGGTGGCTGGGAGAAAAGCAGCTTGGCATCTCAGGCAGGTTCCAGACGATGGTGTGGACTCTGTTGGATCTGTGGGTATACCTGTAAGATAATCACAGCAGGAAGCAGCATCTCTGGCAGGAAGATTGATATACTGCTTAAAATATACTGATTAAAATATGCCTCTTGCTGATTACATCAAGTTTGGTGTTTTGTGGGTTAATGGGTGGCCGAGAATTCCCGAGGCTTGGGTGAGGTCCTCCCTTCATGAGGGCCTTACAAAATCTATGAACATTGTTGTAGGTCTTCCTGTTGGGGAGAAGATGCAGTGGGGGAATGGGCTTGCTCTGCCAGGTGGTTGCTGTTCTGCCACGTGGTGGCTGGATGTTTCAGCAGAGAGGCCCCCTGTATTCCCTGTTCTTTTTTTCTTAGCTGGTAAATTTTAAATGTAGAGAAGAGGAAAGGCCAACTTTGAAGAAAAGTTTAAAGCAAGAAGCATTGGGGCTTGATAGGAGAGCTAAGAGTCAGAAAGCGTGAGAGTCTGTGTCTATGGGAAAGACAAGTGGAAGCTGGATTGGATCCAGGCAGGTTTTGAGAAAAATTGGCAGGTGGCACAGGGGCAAGGGGTGCAGGCAGGATTTTAGATCTTCTGCTTCAGGCAAGCTGGCTGAGCTAAGTAGCTTTAGCCAACTGCAAATGACTGAGGGGGAGGGGAATCATATGCTGGCTAAGGAACACAGGGCTGGGTAGCAAGCAGGGTCTTGCCCTGTTGCTTCAGGCAAGCAAGCTAAGCCAAATAGCTGTAGCCTGCCGCATATGAGCAGGGAAAGAAGCTGTCTGGCAGGGAGCTGGGGACTTGAGAGAGAGGACAGTCTCAGCCACTAGAAGGAGTCTTTCAACCAAGGGTAAGAGTCTTAGAACGAGGGTTACAGAAGGTGCTGTGGCTTGAAGGACAACTGTTAACTGTGAAGGAGTCCTCTGTGGAGCTGGGGGGATGGGAAGAGTGGGGGGCTAGGAAGCCACCACCATATTGTCTATTAGCTGGAGAACACGTGGTGAGAGAAACCTAGTCCTTTTACACTAGGCAAGAGTTCGATAATAGCTAAGAATCAGAGAGAGAGAGAGAGAGAGAGAGAGAGAGAGAGAGAGAGAGAGAGAGAGAGAAAGAGGGGGTAGGGTGGACAGAGATGTTACTCACAGTTTTTGCAGGCACCAGCAGGGGGCACTTGTGGAGCTGGCTCTGCATGTGTTGTCCACCACCTGTGGGAAACAATGTAGGCCCATGCATGGGTGCAAGAGTGTGAATCTCTGTTGTGTCGATGGTCTACACCATCCTTTGCCAGGAAAGGGAGCCTGGGTCTACTGCAGAGGAGCAGAAGGGAAGCAGGTACGCTCACACTACACCAAGTGGACTCAGCAGGGCTCGCAATTGGGCAGGGAATGAACTCAGCCTGATTTTATTTATTTATTTAATTAATTTATTTATTTAATTTTATATTTTATTTACATTTCAGATGCCATCCCCTTTCCCCATTTTTCCTCCCTAGAAAACCCCTGTCCCATGCACCCCTTTCCTTTTTGCTTTTATACAATTTTTAAAAAATGTTAATCAAAGGATTTACAAGTTTGGTAATGCTCAATCAGAAGTGTAACCCAGTACCCAACCTAGATATAAAAACTATCTTTGACTGGTGGAGACACGTGAACATCTGCCTCCATGCCCCCCTCTCTTTCTCTCTCTTTCTCTCTCTCATCACCTAGCTTCTCCTCTCCTTCATCTTCTCTCCTTACTCCATCTCTTCCTCTCAGTACTCATTCTACCTTAACTCCTTGGGGTATGGATGACTCTATGATCCTGAGCTCTGGCTGTTCTGGGTTCAGTGGCTCCTCTAGGATATTTCAGGATATGGTGTCTCCACAGTGGTAGACCAGCTAGGTGTTTGCTATTCTGAATGTAGTTGCTCCTCTAGGGTGCTTCAGGATATGGTGTCCCCTGCTCTGCAGCTCTGTGGGCCGTGTCCTCTCTAGGATGCCTGTAGCTCTAAGGTCCTTGACCTCTCTTGGGTACCTCTGCAGCTCTGCTGTCTGTGCCTTCCCTAGGGTGCCTCCAGACTCAATTTCCAGAGGGGAGCAGATTGGCTGGGAGACTACTTGAGCCACTGGTATCCGGGTCAGAGGCGGAAGGGGAGTGGTTCTCCTCAGGGGCAGGGTCCGGCTGCCAGGTGCCCTCTGGGGGGATCCCTACTGCCAGTTGTGCTTCCAAGGCCTAGGGCTTTGGGCGGGTTCTCCTACCTTCTGCTCTGTGATCCGAGCTCTCCCTAGGGTGCCTCTGGACTCAGTTTCCAGAGGGGAGCAGATTGGCTGGGAGACTGCTTGAGCCAACAGTATCTGGTCAGCCTGATTTTAGAAGGGGTAGGCACAGGGCTCTTGGTGAGAATCTCCATTCTGGGCCTCAGCCTCCACGGGGGTGGGCATGCAGCAGAACGGAGACTGTGGGGGCACATGGCGAAAGGTCCATGCACTGAGATTGGCCACCATCTGCGGGGTCTTGGGATGCCCGGCAGAATAGAGGCAGGGGACATGCCAGTGCATGCTGAGAGAGGACCAGGAGAGCTCTGGCACCATGCCTTGCAGGAAATATACTTGCTTAGCAGACTCAGCTAGGATGGTTCCTGTAGACACATGGGTGTTTGTGCCCCACATTGGGCGCCAGCTGTGGGAAAAAAATCTCGCGAGGTAGGTCGGCGGTGGGGACAAAGTTGCATGGCAGTCCAGCAGTGGGGTCCCGGGCAGGCTTCCCACACTGCCAGCAGAGGGTCCCACATTCAAGCAGCCATCGCAGGCAGGCCTGCAGTGCATCGGGAAGGTTCAGGGTTCCAAAGTTTTAGAAGCTATGCTTTGTGTTTCCCATAATTTCAATTAACTCAGTAATTCTGGATTTCTGATGGGGTTGAAAACTTATAGTCTCATACCCAATCCTTGCTATTTACTTTCAGATAAAATATTTGAGAGGTTGTTTTTCAGCTGACATTCATTCTAAAGCTAAGAAAAATAAGCCAGGTTCAGAACTAATTGTTTTATTTAGGAGAGATGACAGAGGTTCTGCTTAGTCAACAAAATGATTGCCTGGGTATTAGGTCTATCTTGCACCTTACTGACATAAATTAGTATAGTTATGCTCTAACTGTATTTTGAGAGAAAAGTTTTATTTTAACAGGAAGGGTGATATGTAGGAGGAGCTAAGGTGGGAGGAGTACAGAAAGGAGGAGTAACGAGAGGAGGAGAAGGAGAGGAGGAGCTAGGTGATGAGAGAGAAAGAGAGAGGGGGGCTAGACATGGAGGCAGATATTCACATGTCTCTGCCAGTCAAAGATAGTTGATATATCTAGATTGGGTATTAGGTTACATTTCTGATTGATATTGAGCATTACCAAACTTATAAAGCCTTTTGTTGACATTTAAAAATTGTATAAAAGCAAAAAGGAGAAGGGGGTATGGGATAAGGGTTTTCTAGGGAGGGGAAATAGGGAAAGGGGATGGCATCTGAAATGTAAATAAAATATCTAATAAAAATAAATTAAATAAAAAAAGAAATGTTTGTAACATCAATTCTGTGGACTTCTGACGTTTTGAAAACCAAATATCCATGTACGATAATCTGGACTGTTGTCTGTTAACTTCACTCAGCTATTTCTAAATAAAATATAGAAAACACCCTAACAATAAACTCCAAGCCATGAATTTGCTATAGTCCCTTAACTCACAGGCTAACCATCTCTAATCAGTTTTAAAAGTTAAAGAAGGACTGGGTCTAGGCCTTGTATTCCTAAGTGTGTTATACAGGCACAATGCCTATGAGAGTATCCATATTCATCTCAGTTTTATGTCAATAAGAAGCTCATACCAAAGAAAACCTTAAATTTGAAATCAAATTTTGTACCATTTAAGAAATTATAACTTCATCTTGATAATAATTATACAAATTTCTACTAATAGGTTATGGCTATGCAATAAATCCTAGCTAATCCTCCCTATTTCCACAAAACCCGCTACTTTTCCCTAGAAAGACAGCCCAATATTAACCACCTTAATCCCCAAGCCCAGGGAATAGGGGCGCTGACTCTTCAACTTCTTCAAGCTGATTACAGGCACTGAGATATTAGAAGAGGAGCAGGGGGAGGAGTAAATTGATAAGCCTCTGAAGCTATGTCTTCACTGCATCCAGATGGAATTCCAGGACCTCAGAGGTTTGAGCAGGTCTGCTCAGCTTGCTTGATGAGTAGATACACCAAGGTTGATTATTCTGCAATATACAATTCTCAAAACAAATTTTAGTATCAAGATAATTTTTTAAAAGAGGGCTGACATTTTATTAAAGGTGTTGGTTCTAACAGCTTTTCTTTTTTCCCCTCTTTTATTGGATATAATATTTACATTTAGAATTTTATCCCCTTATCCCATTCCCCCACCACCCAGGAACCTCTTATCCCATCCCCCCTCCTGCTTCTATGAGGGTGTGCCCCCACCTAACCCCTACTCCCACCTCCCCACCCTCAGATTCCTCCCACTCAGTGTTCAGCCTTCATGGGACCAATGATCTCCTTTCCCACTTATGCCCAACAAGGAAGGCTATCCTCCTTTACCTATACAGCTGGAGTCATGTGTCCCTCCCCATGTGCTCCTAGGCTGGTGGTTTAGACCCAGGGGAACTCTGGCTGGTTGGTATTGTTGCTCTCCCCATGGGGCCAACACTTTTGTCTCCTTCAGTCTTCTCTCTAACTTCTCCATTGGGCACCCTTGATCAGATTAATGGTTAGCTTTGAGTATCTGCCTCTGGGTATGTCTGACTCTGGGGGACCTCTAAGGAGACAGCCTTATCAGGCTTATCAGATTTTAGTATTTTTTCTTTGTTTTGTACATTTGATGTTTTGACTATTATATGACGGGAAGTATTTCTTTTCTGGTCTAAACTATTTATAAACTATAAATATTTATAAAATATTTATAAACTAAATATACAAGGCTTCTTGTATATTTATGGACATCTCTTTCTTTAGGTTAGGGAAGTTTTCCTCTATAATTTTGTTGAGGATATTTACTGGTCCTTTAAGTTGGGAGTCTTCCCCCTCATCTATACCTATTATCCTTAGTTTGGCCTTCTCATTGTGTCTTGGATTTCTTGTATATTTTGGGTTAGTAGCTTTTTGTATTTTGCATTTTCTTTGACAGTTGTGTCAATGTTTTCCATGGTATCTTCTGCACATGAGATTCTCTCTTCCATCTCTTGTATTCTCTTGGTGATACTTGTGTCTATGACTCCTGATCTTTTTTTTTTTTTTTTAGGTTTTCTATCTCCAGGGTATTGTCCCTTTGTGATTTCTTTATTGTTTCTACTTCCATTTTTAGATCCTGCATGGTTTTGTTTAATTCCTTCTCCTGGTTGGTTGCATTTTTTTGCAATTCCTTAAGGAATTTTTGTGTTTCCTCCTTAAGGTTTTCTATCTGTCTACCAGTGCTCTTATTAAGTTCTTTGAGAGTGTTATTTATGTCTTTCTTAAAGTCCTCTATCATTATCATGAGAAGTGATTTTAATTCTGAATCCTGCTTTTCTGGTGTGATAGGGTGTTCAGGGCTTGCTCTGATGGGGGAGCTGAGTTCTGATGATGCCATGTAACTTTGGTTTCTGTTGCTTATGTTCTTGCGCTTGCCTTTTGCCATCTGGTTAACTGTAGTGCTGCCTGTACTTGCTGTCTCTGACTGAAGCCTGCCTTTCCAGTTATCTAGCTTGTGTCTGATTTCCTAGGGGTCCAGATGTCTCTGTGATCTTTTCCAGCTGCATTGATTACAGTGGTACCTCTAGGATGCCTCAGGATATGGTGCCTGGAAGGTAGCAGTTCAGCTAGGTGTCTGCTATTCTGGGTGCAGTGTCTCCTCTAGAATATCTCCGGATATGTTGTCTGATGCTCTGAGTTCAGTTGTTCCTCTGTGGCTCTGGGTTGAGTGGACCTTACAGTATGTCTCGGGTGGAATCCAGGGTCCACACAAGAGCAAACCTGGCAGAGGTCTGGTCCAGGCCTCAGATAAGAGAACTAGTTTCTAAGACACTGTCCAAGTTAGAGCACCTGGGATCCCTGCTTCCTCTGGGTTCTTGGAGGTTGGGGACAGAGCTGCCACCCCAGATCTGCTCAGTGCTCTGGCCCAGACCTGAAGGAACCAGTGTTCTGGGCTGGGAGTGACTTCCTGGGTCCTTGTAGATCCCAGTTACTCCCTGTTTAGGTCAGGCCCTGCTGTCTGCTTACCTAAGATACTGCCTGAGTTAGAGTGCCTATGATCCCCACTTCCTCTCGGTTCTTGGAGGTTGGGGGCAGAGCTGCCACCCAAGATCTGCTCAGTGTTCTGGCCCAGACCAGAAGGAACCAGTGTTCTGGGCCGGGAGTCCTAGGATGATATTTTCTAGTTCCATCTATTTGTCTGAAATTTTTATGATGTCTTTGTTTTTAATAGCTGAATAATATTCCATTGGGTAAATAAAACACATTTTCTGTTTCCATTGTTCAGTTGAGGGATATCTGGATTATTTCCAGTTTCTGGTTATTATATGTAAAGCTTCTATGAACACAGTGGAGAACATGTTCTTGGGGTATGGTAGGAGATCTTTTGGGTATATGTCCAAGAGGGGTATATCTGGGTCTTCAGGTAGAACTATTTTCAGTATTCTGAGAAATGGTCAGATTGATTTCCAGAGTGTTTGTACAAGTTTTTAATTCCACCAGCAATGGATGAGAGTTCCCCTTTCTCCAAACAAAGCCAGAATGTGCTTTCCATTGTATTTTTGATCTTGCCCATTCTGATGGGTGTAAGGTGCAATCTGAGTTGTTTTGATGTTTATTTTGCTATGATAAGGATGCCGAACATTTCTTGGGAATTAGAGATTCCTCTTTTGAGTTGTTATTTGGGTTGTCTTGAGTTCTTTATATTTTTGGGGTGTTAGATCGCTGCCAGGTATGGGTTTGGTAAAGACCTTTTCCCATTCGGTAGGATCTCATTTTGGTTTCCTTTCCCTTACAGAAGCTTTTCAGTTTCATGAGGTCCCATTTACCATTGATCTTAGTGCTTGAGCTATGGGTATTCTGTTTAGTAATTTGTTTCCTGTGCCAATGAATTCAAGATTATTCCCCAGTTTTTTTCTACTAGATTTAGTGTATATGCTTTTATGTTGAGGTCTTTGATCTAATTGGGCTTGAGTTTTTTGCAGGGTGGAAGAAATGTATCTAATTTCATTCTTCTACATGCAGACATCCAGTTAGACCAGTACCAGTTTTTGAAGATGCTGTCCCTTTTCCATTGAATGGTTTGGCTTCTTTGTTAAAAATCAAGTGTCTGGATGTGTCTCGGTTTATTTATGGGTCTTTGATTTGACTCCATTGATTAACTTATCTGTTTATACTAATACCATGCCATGTTTATTACTATTGTTCTGTATTACAGCTTGAAGTCAGGAGTGGTGCTATCTCCAGAAGTTATTTTATTGTAGAGGATTAATTCTGGGTTTTTTTGTTTGTTTCTTTTGTATATGAAGTGGAGAATTGTGGGAAAAAAACCTCATGGGGGGAGTCCGGCGGTGGGGTCCCACAGCAGTCCAGCAGCGGGGTCCCAGTGGGCTTCCCACACACTGGCAGAGGAAGGTCCCACATTCACACAGCCGCTGTGGGCTGGCGGCTGCAGTATCAGGAAGTTTCAGGGTTCTGAAGGCTGGGAATCTGGCAGCAGGCACAGGAAGGCCCAGGCAACATGTGGAGTCTGGTTTTCCAAAGCTTTTATTGTTGATGGTGTGGTGAATGAGTGTAGATGGTGCGCGCTCCCCACAAAAAAGTCAGGGGGCCTGGGTTTTTATAGGGAGGGTGAAAAGGAGCGGGAATAACTTAATTAGCTACGCCTCCTGGACTTTAGATAACTCATTAATATTTTAATCTCTGGAAGTGGAAAGTTGCCAATCATGCCTTCTACCTGTGTTATGTGACTGATGGTGCAGGTTAAATGGCCAAGAACAGAGAATTGTTCTTTCAAAGTCTGTAAAAAAATGTGTTGGAATTTTGATGAAAATTGCACTGGGATTGTAGTGTTTGTTTGGTAAGATGGGCATTTTTACTATGTATTCCTACTGATTCATAAGCGTAGAAGCTCTTTCCATCTTCTGATATCTTCTTCAATTTCTTTCTTCAAAGACTTGAAGTTCTTGTCAAAATAGGTCTTTTTCTTGTTCGGTTAGAGTTATACCAAGATGTTTTTTTATTATTTGTGGTTATTATGAAGGATGTAGTCTCCCTAACTTCTTTCTCAGCCTGTTTATCATTGTCAGGAAAGGACACACCAATTTCTTGTAGTTAATTTTGTATCTAGCCCCTTTGCTGAAGTTATAGGAGTTCTGTGGTAGAAAATCTAAGACTTATGTAGATTACCATATTGTCTGCCAATAGTGATACTTTGACTTTTTCCTTTCCAATATGTATCCTCTTGAATTCCTTTAGTCTTCTTATTGCTGTAGGTAAAATTTCAAGTACTATATTAAAGTCATATGGAGAGAATGGTTAGCATTATATTGTCCCTGATTTTAGTGGAGTTGTTTTAAATTTCTCTCCATTTAATCTGATGTTGGCTATTTGCTTGCTGTATATTGTGTTTACTGTGTTTAGGTATATGCCTTTTTATCCCTGATCTCTCCAAGACTTTTACCATTAAGGGGTGTCATGGTGCCAGCCTCAAGGGTTCAAAAGCACATTCCAAGCCCAGAGTCTCTCTCTTCCTTATGCCTGCAGATACAGTTGTAAAACATTGTGCTGCTTTCCTAGTACTGTGTCTGCCTGCATGCTGCAATGCTCAGTGCCACAAGGACTATGGACTAAATCTTTGAAATTATAAGGAAGCCCAAGTAAATACTTTACTTAGCAAAGTTGCAATGGTTATGGTGTCTCTACAGCAATAGACCCCTGAGTAAGACATCCTCTTTACATTGGTGTGCATTTGTTCAGGAACGTTTCTAGCACAGTAGTCCCAGAATCACATGATAGTTACATATTTTCTTAAGGAACCTCCATGGTATCAGCACCAGTTTCCAGTTCCTTTAGCAGCATATACTACTTGCTCATCCTGTACAGCCTTGCCATTATTTATAGTCATTATCATTATTTCCTTTTTATTAGTTATTCAGGAGAAATTTTTTATGTTTTTGCTTTGAATTCTATATGATTGTAAAAAATGAGAAGAATTTGCAGTCCACACAACATCATCTAGAAGTCATCAAACATTTTCAGAAGAACACAGGTTATTGATACCTTGGAACTTTCATAACCATATGTATTTATTTAAAAGAGAATTGTATAATGTTTCTTCTTCTGCTCTGTATTGCCACACTGATGTTGTTCCCGAAGGAACCATCAAGGCTTTGCCTGGATGAAGTTGTGTTTCTCATTAGACAGAACTCAGCTGTAACTTGTTGATTTATTTTCATCGTTTATTACATGTTGAGATAATTTTTTATTGTTTTCTAAAAACAAGTAACACATGATGGCAATTTGAGTATCTAAGTATAAAAGTTATTATTTTAGCCCATAACAATGTATAAGGAGATTTTGTGTCTTTTACACAGTAATAAACAACAACATCATTTTCCCCTATTCTGCTGAGTTTTAGCAGGAATGTCTTGGCTCCCCCTTATGCCTGATCTACACTGCCTAATGACTTGCTCAATTATTGACAGAACATGCAATTCGGAAGTTGTTTCATGTCCAGCCAAGAACCACTGCCAATGAGCCAGTCAGGAAGGAACTTTCCAGTTTGAAAATCTAATAAATCAGTAGCTGTGGCCACAGTCCTGTATCATGTACCACCAATTTCAAGTAAGTGTTTCAATCACTTTGTAGGAGGCTCTGATTTGACCTGCAAGAGATGAAGGTTATGTCTGTACTGATGATAGTCAGAGAGAATGACATAGTATTGTGAGACCATGTATATTTTTTAGGCATTTAAATATTTGAATATTTTTGAGCAGTTTTTTCAGGAGCATTAAGGGTGGCTGCCTGGAGTGCATGAAGGCACTTAGAATCTCAGAGCACTTTTTAGAGTGACTCCCAGAGGCTTGGCTCTGGAATTTCTCAGGAGCACCCAAAAGGACAACTCTGAAGGTCCAGAGGAGCAGCCTCGACTCAGTAGGACACCACGGTCCACTCAACCGTGAGATGCTCCTAGGGGAGGATCAGAGAAGCAAGGCTTCAATGTAGGGGTGTCAGAACAGGTATTTTAGCAATCATTATTCATGAAGGACTCAAGGAGTCAACTCAGGACGAAAGAATTAGGGTTAAAAACAAAGCATGGGACAAACATTTTCTAAGCAGTCACCATTCGTGACAGGACTCAAGGAATCACTTAAGGTTAGAGGAACTAAGTTTTTTTTCTCTTATTGTAAGATATTTATTTTTTCTTTCTTTTTTTTAATTTTATTTTATATTTTATTTACATTTCAGATGCCATCCCCTTTCCACATTTTCCCTCCCTAGAAAACCCCTGTCCCACACCCCCTTTCCTTTTTGCTTTTATACAATTTTTTAAAGGTTAATCAAAGGATTTATAAGTTTGGTAATGCTCAATCAGAAGTGTAACCCAATACCCAACCTAGATATAAAAACTATCTTTGACTGGTGGAGACACGTGAACATCTGCCTCCATGCTCCCCTCTCTGTCTCTCTCTCATCACCTAGCTTCTCCTCTCCTTCATCTTCTCTCCTTACTCCATCTCTTCATCTCAGTACTCCTTCCCACTTAGCTCCTCCTACATATCACTCTTCCTGTTAAAGTAAAACTTTTCTCTCAAAATACAGTTAGAGCATAGTTATTCCTAATTGTATCAGTGAGGTACAAGATAGTCCTAATACCCAGTCCATCATTTTATTGACTAACCAGAACCTCTGTCATCTCTCCTAACTAAAACACTTACTTTTGATTCTGGCTTTTTTTTTTTTTTTTTTTTTTTTTTGCTTTAGAATGAATGTCAGCTGAAAACCATCTACTCAGATCTTTTCTCTCAAAGTAAATAGCAAGGATTGGCTATGAGACTATAGGTCTTCAACCCCGTCAGAAATCCAGAATGACTGAGTTAACTGAAATTACGGGAAGCACTAAACAGCTTCTAAAACTTAGCCAATTTATAGAGACCGCTGAACACCTGGAAAGCCCCTATACTACCGAACGTTGGAGCATCAAATCTTCAGCTTTCGTGGCCAGAATCAGTTGACAGACTTTAGTGATACAGGATTATTAAGGGCTGATTAATCTGTCTAGGCAGATATAATCAGTTGACTATTCTGCAGGTGTGTCCTTTTCTGGACAGTAATTTGTCTGTAGATGGAAAGAGACAATTCTTGCCTAGTGGCTGTCACTGAACAACTGGAGTAACTCCAAGGATGCTCAATTTCTTCTTAGAATCCACAACAGGAAGCTGTCAGGAGCAGACAGGTCTCTAATCAGAATGGACATTAATATATAAATATTTGTAATGTCAATTCTATGGACTTCTGACGTTTTGAAAACCAACTATCCATGTAAGGTAACCTGGACTGTTGTCTGTTCACTCCTCTCAGCTATTTCTAAATAAAATATGGAAAACACCCTAACAATAAACTCAAAAATATGAATTTGCTATAGTCCCTTAACTCATAGGTTAACTGTCCCAAATCAGTTAAAAAAGTTAAAGAAGGACTGGGTCTAGGTCTTGTATTCCTAAATGTGTTATACAGGCACAATGCCCATGAGAGTATCAATATTCATCTCACTTTTATATTAATAAGAAGCTGGTATCAATGAAAACCTTAAATTTGAAATCAAAGTAAATTTTGTACGATTTAAGAAATTATAACTTCATCTTGATATTAATTATAAATATTTCTACCAATAGGTTATGGCTATGCAATAAGTCCTAACTAATCCTTCCTGTTCCAACAAAACCACTACTTTTCCTTAGAAAGACAGACCATTATTAATCACCTTAGTCCCCAAGCCCAGGGAATAGGGGCTCTGACTCTTCTTTAACTTCTTCAAGCTGATTAAGGGCATTGAGATATTAAAAGAGGGGTGGGGGGAAGATTAAGTTGGTAAGTCTCTGAGGCTGTGTCTTCACTGAATCCAGATGGAATTCCAGGACATCGGAGGTTTGTACAGGTATGCTCAGTATGCTTGATGAGTAGATACACCAAGGCTGATTATTCTGCAATATACAATTCTCAGAACAAGTTTTCATATCAAGAAAAAAAATTTTTTTCCCCTAGAGGGCTGACATTTTTTTTAAAGATGCTGGTTCTAACAATTTTTCATTTTTCCCCTTTAAAAAATTGGTTGTAATATTTACATTTCAGATTTTATCCCCTTACCCCACTTCCTCCCACCACCCAGAAACCTCCTATCCCATCCCCCCTCCTCATGCTTCTATGAGGCAGTGCCCGCACCTATCCCCCCACTCCCCCCTCTTTACCTTCACATCCCCCCACTCTGTGTTCATTTTTTATGGGACCAAGAAATTCCTCTCCCAGCTATGCCCAACAAGGCCATCCTCCCCTACATATACCGCTGGAGTCATGGGTCCCTCCCTATGTGTTCCCAGGCTGGTGGTTTAGACACTGGGCGGCTCTGGTTGTTTGTATTGTTGCTTTCCTGCTGGGGTCAGGAACTCTTTCTGTTCCCTCAGTCTTCTCTCTAAGTTCTCCATTGGGAAACCCCTGATCATATCAGTGGTTAACTGTGAGCATCGTCCTCTGAGTGTATTAGTCTTTGTCAGACCTCAAGGAGACAGCTATATCATGTTCCTGACAGCATGCACTTCCAACCATCCACAACAGTGTTTAGCTTAGGTGGCTGTACATGGGATGAATACGCAGGCGGAATGGTCTTCTGATGGCCCCTCCTTCAGTTTCTGTCCCATGTTTTGTTTCCATATTTGCTCCCTTGAGCATTTTTGTTACTTGTTCTAAGTAGAACTGAGGCATCCCCTCTTGGTCTTCCTTCTTCATGAGGTTCATATGATCTGCGGGTTGAGTCTTTGCTATTCCAAGCTTTGGGCTAACATCCCCTTAACAGTGAATAAATACCATGTGTGTTCTTTTGTGATTGGGTTAACTCACTTAAGATGATAATTTCTAGATCCATCCACTTACCTAAAAATTTCTCGAATTCATTATTTTTAATAGCTGAGTAATACTCCATTGTGTAGATGTACCACATTTTTTGTATCCATTCCTCTGTTGAGGGACATCTTGGTTCTTTCCAGCTCCTGGCTATTATAAATAAGGCTGCTATGAACATAGTGGAGCATATGTCCTTAATATATGTTGGAGTGTATTCTGGGTATATGCTCAGGAATGCCATAGCTGTCCAGTTTTCTGAGGAACCGCCAGACTGATTTCCAGAGTGGTTGTACCAGCTTGCAATCCCACCAACAATGTAGGAGTGTTACTCTTTCTCCACATCCTCTCCAGCATCTACTATCACCTAAGGTTTTTATCTTAGCCATTCTGATCTCTGTGAGGTGGTATCTCAGGGTTGTTTTGATTTGCATTTCCCTGATGACTAAGGATGTTGAGCATTTCTTAAGGTGCTTCTCAGACATTCGAGTTTCCTCTGTTGAGAATTCTTTGTTTAGCTCTGTACCCCATTTTTAATAGGGTTATATGGTTGTTTGGAGTATAATTTCTTGAGTTCTTTGTATATCTTGGATATTAGCCCTCTATTGGATGTAGGATTGGTTAAGATCTTTTCCCAATCTGTTGGTTGCTCCTTTCTCTTATTGACAATGTCCTTTGCCTTACAGAAGCTTTGCAATTTTATGAGGTCCCATTTGTCAATTCTTTATCTTAGAGCATAAGCCATTGGTGTTCTGTTCAGGAACTTTTCCCCTGTGCCTAGGTATTCGAGGGTCTTTCCCACCTTCTCTTCTATTAGTTTCAGTGTATCTGGTTTTAAGTGAAGGTCTTTTATCCACTTGGATTTGAGCTTTGTACAAGGAGATATGAATGGATTCATTTCCATCCTTCTACATGTTGACCTCCAGTTGAATCAGCATCATTTGCTGAAAATGCTGTCCTTTTTCCACTGCATGGTTTTAGCTCTTTTCTCAAAGATCAAGTGACCATAGGTGTGTGGGCTCATTTTTGGATCTTCAATTCTATTTGATTGATCATCCTGCCTGTCTCTGTACCAATACCATGCAGTTTTTATTACTATTGCCCTGCAGTATAGTTTGAGGTCAGGGACGGTGATTCCCCCAGAAGTTATTTTGTTGTTGAAAATAGTTCTCACTATCCTGGGTTTTTTGTTGTTCCAAATAAATTTGCAAATTGCTCTTTCTATCTCTATGAAGAATTGATTTGGAATTTTGATGGGGATTGCATTGAATCTATAGATTGCTTTTGGCAGGATGGCCATTTTTACTAAATTAACCCTGCCAATCCAGGAGCATGGGAGGTCTTTCTATCTTCTGATATCTTCGATTTCTTTCTTCAGAGACTTGAAGTTCTTGTCATACAGATCTTTCATTTGCTTGGTTACATTCACTCCAAGATATTTTATACTATTTGTAACTATAGTGAAGGGTGTCATTTCCCTAGTTTCTTTCTCAGTCTGTTTATCTTTTGAGTATAGGAAGGCTACTGATTTGTTTGAGTTGAGTTTATATCCAGCCACTTTGCTGAAGTTGTTTATCAGGTTTAGGAGTTCTCTGGTGGAAGTTTTAGGGTCACTTAAGTATACTATCATATCATCTGCAAATAGTGAAATTTTGACTTCTTCCTTTCCTATTTGTAGCTTTTTGACTTACTTTTGTTGTCTAATCACTCTAGCTAGGACTTCCAGTACTATATTAAATAGGTAAGGTGAGAGTGGGCAGCCTTGTCTAGTCCCTGATCTTAGTGGGATTGCTTCAAGTTTCTCTCCATTTAGTTTGATGTTGGCTATTGGCTTTCTGCATATTGCTTTTATTATGTTTAGGTATGGACCTTGAATTCCTAATCTTTCCAAGACTTTTAACATGAAGGGATGTTGAATTTTGTCAAATGCTTTCTCAGCGTCTAGTGAGATGATTATGTGGTTTTTTTCTTTGAATTTATTTATGTAGTGGATTACATCGATGGATTTTCGAATATTGAACCATCCCTGCATTCCTGGGATAAAGCCTACTTGATCATGATGGATGATTGCTTTGATGTGTTGTTGTATTCGGTTTGCAATAATTTTATTAAGTATTTTTGCATCCATATTCATAAGAGAGATTGGTGTGTAGTTCTTCTTTGTTGGGTCTTTGTGAGGCTTAGGTATGAGCATAATTTTAGCTTCATAAAACGAGTTGGGTATTGTTCCTTCTGTTTCTATTCTGTGGAATAGTTTGAAGAGAATTGGTATTAGGTCTTCTTGGAAGGTCTGATACAATTCTGCACTAAAACCATCTGGTCCCATACTTTTTTTGTTGGGGAGATTTTTAATGACTTCTTCTATTTCTTTAGGGGTTATGCAACTCTTTAGATGGTTTATCTGCTCCTCATTTAACTTTGGTACCTGGTATCTATTGAGAAAATTGTCCATTTCATCCAGATTTTCCAATTTTGTTGAGTATAGGCCTTTTTAGAAGGATCTGACAATTTTTTCAATTTTCTCTGTTTCTGTTGTTATGTCTCCCTTTTCAGTTCTGATTTTATTAATTTGGGTACTGTCTCTGTGCTTTTTGGTTAGTCTTGCTAAGAGTTTGTTTATCTTGTTGATTTTCTCAAAGAACCAGCTCCTGGTTTTGTTGATATTTTGTGTAGTTCTTTCTGTTTCAACTTGGTTGATTTCAGCCCTGAGTTTGATTATTTCCTGCTGTCTACTCCTCTTGGGTATATTAGCTTCTTTTTGTTCTAACGCTTTCAGGTGTGCTGTCAATTTATGAATGTATGTTCTTTCCATTTTCTTTTTGTGGGCACTTAGAGCTATTTTTCCTCTTACTACTGCTTTCATGGAGTCCCACAAATTTTGATATTATGTGTCCTCATTTTCATTTAAATCTAAAAAATCTTTAATTTCTTTCTTTATTTCTTCCTTGACCAAGTTATCTTTGAGTAGAGCATTGTTCAGTTTCCAAGTGTATGTGGGCTTTTCATTGTTTTTGCCCAAGTCAAATACAAGTCTTAGTCCATGGTGGTCTGATAGGGTACAAGGGATTATTTCAACCTTTTTTTATCTGTTGAGGCCTGTTTTGTGACCAATTATATGGTCTATTTTGCAGAAGGTACCATGAGGTGCTGAGAAAAAGGTATATTCTTTTGTTTTAGGATGAAATGTTCTATAGATGTCAGTTAAGTCCAAATGTTTCATAACGTCTGTTAGTTTCATTGTGTCTTGGTTTGGTTTCTGTTTCCATGATCTGTCCATAGCTGAGAGTGGGGTGTTGAAATTTCCCACTATTATTGTGTGAGGTGCAATGTATGCTTTGAGCTTTAGTAAAGTTTCTTTTATGTATATGGGTGCCCTTGCATTTGGGGCATAGATGTTCAGAATTGCAAGTTCCTCTTGGTACAATTTTCCTTTTATGAATATGAAGTGTCTTTCCTTATCTTTTTTGATTACTTTTGGTTGAAAATGATTTTATTCGATATTAGAATCGCTACTCCAGCTTGTTTCTTGGGGCCATTTTCTTGGAAGATTGTTTTTTAACCTTTTACTTTGAGGTAGTGTCTGTCTTTTTCACAAAGGCGCCTTTCCTGTACACAACAAAATGTTGAGTCCTGTTTATGTATCCAATCTGATAGTCTATGCCATTTTAGTGGAGAATTGAGTCCATTGATATTAAGAGATATTAAGGAAAAATGAATGTTGTTTCCTGTTATTTTTGTTATTGGCAGTGGAGTTATGTTTGAATAGCTACCTTCTTTTAGTTTTGTTGGAAGATTACTTTCTTACTTTTTCTAGGTTGTAGTTTCTCTCCTTGTGTTGGAATTTTTTACCAGTTATCCTCTGAAGTGCTGGATTTGTGGCAAGATATTGTGAAAATTTGGATTTGTCATGAAATAATTTGGTTTCTCCATCAATATTGATTGAGTGCTTTGCTGGGTATAGGAGTCTGGGCTGGCATTTGTGTTCTTTTAGGGCCTGTATGATATCAGTCCAGGATCTTCTGGCTTTTATAGTCTCTGGTGAGAATCTGGTGTAATTCTTATAGGTCTGCCTTTATATGATACTTTGCCTTTTTCTCTTACTGATTTTAGCATCTTCTCTTTGTTTTGTATGTTTGGTGTTTTGATTATTATGTGATGGGAGGTATTTCTTTTTTTTTGTCCAGTCTATTTGGGGTTCTGTAGCCTTCTTGTATATTTAAGGACATCTCTTTCTTTAGGTTAGGGAAATTTTCCTCTATAATTTTGTTGAGGTTATTTCCTGGCCCTGTCAGTTGGGAGTCTTCACCTTCATCTATACCTATTATCCTTAGGTTTGGTCTTCTCATTGTGTCCTGAATTTCCTGGATGTTTTGTGTTAGGAAACTTTTACATTTCACATTTTCTTTTACCGTTGTGTCTATGTTTTCCATGGTATCTTCTGCACATGAGATTCTCTCTTCTATCGCTTGTATTCTGTTGGTGATGCTTGCGTCTATGACTCCTGATCTTTTTCCTAGGTTTTCTATCTCCAGGGTAGTCTCTGTTTGAGATTTGTGTATTGTTTCTACTTCAATTTTTAGATCCTGGATGGTTTTGTGTAATTCCTTCACTTGTTTGGCTGTGTTTTCTTGCGTTTCTTTAACGGCTTCTACCTGTTTACCTGCATTCTCCTCAAATTCTTTGAGAGTGTTGTTTATGTCCTTTTTAAAGTCCTCCATCATCATCATGAGAAGTGATTTTAATTCTGAGTCCTGCTTTTCTGGTGTGATGTGGTATTCAGGACTTGCTATGGGGGCGGGGGGGAACTGGGTTCTGGTGATGCCACGTAACTTTGGTTTCTGTTGTTTACTTTCCTGTGCTTGCCTTTTGCCATTTGGTTAGCTGTAGTTCTACTCGCACTCACTGCTTCTGACTGGAATCTACCTTTCCAGTTATCTTGGTTGTGTCAGAACTCCTTGGGGTCCGGAAGACTCTATGGTCCTAAGCTCCAGCTGCTCTGGGTTCAGTGGCTCCTCTAGGATGCTTCAGGATATGGTGTCCCCTTCTCTGCAGCTCTGTGGCCCGTGTCCTCTCTAGGATGCCTGCAGCTCTAAGGTCCTTGACCTCTCTTGGGTACCTCTGCAGCTCTGTGGTCTGTGCCTTCCCTAGGATGCCTCCGAATTCAGTTTCCAGAGGGGAGCAGATCAGCTGGTAGTGTGCTGGAGCCACTGGTATCCGGGCCAGAGGTGGAATGGGAGTGGTTCTCAACAGGGGCAGGGTCTGGCTGCCTGGTGCCCTCAGGGGGGCTCTCTACTGCCAGTTGTGCTTCTAAAGCCTAGGGCTGTGGGCAGGTTCTCCTACCTTCTGCTCAGGGATCATTGCCCTCCCTAGTGTACCTCTGGACTCGGTTTCCAGAGGGGAGCAGATCGGCTGGGAGAGTGCTCAAGCTACTGGTATCCAGAGGAACTAAGGTTAAGAAAAAGGATTTAATACGATTTTTGGATTTTGTAGCAGAAATTTGTCCATGGTTTCCCCAGGAAGGGACTATTGAAGAGAGGAGATGGAGACGGGTTGGCGATTGTTTTAAAGATTATTATGAAGGATTTGGGTCTCACAAAATGCCAGTTACAGCCTTTAACTATTGGACTCTTATTAATGATATTCTTAGAACTACCGGAGAATAGCCAGACCTCCAGCATTTGATTTCTGAAGGAGAGCGTTCTCTTAAAAAGTCCGCCTCCAATTCCCCTTCAGCTAACCTAGCCACCCACATGCCTACACAGCCTCTGTCCCCTTTAAGAGAAAAACCCTTTTGGGCTCCGCCTTTAGTGGCTGAAAGTGCCTTGGATAGGTCTGCCTCCATGTCAGTCATTATTGACTGGGAGACGCTGCTAATGTTTTACATTAAATAAATAAATTTAAGAGAGGAAATAAATTTAAGAGAGGCCCCTATCCCTCTTTGCATGCCTTTGAAGATGCTGGTCGCTTGCTGCCTGCAGATGAAACAAACCCCTCGGTACAGGCGGCTCGTTCTGTATCGGATCACAATGATCCCCTCAAAGCAGCTACAATTGCCTGGGCCTCAGCTCCCCTGATGACCTATGTCACCCCCCACCCCCTTTCCAATGCCATCTTATACAAATTTGGATGTGGTCTTTGACCCGCCTGCTATGTCTGATGCTCGCCGCCAGCTGACTACTGATGTGGTATGGTAGAAACTAGGAAGGAGCAGGTCCATAGTTAGATCGCTCCAGCAGTTAGAGGCCGAACTTCTTAGCCTTGTGCCTCCTTCCCTGGCAGCTGGAAAAGAGGCCGCAGCTTCTGTGAGTGGCAGCGCGGGGAGCTCTGAACCTTTCTCTCAAAAAATCTCCGCTAAATCTAAGAAAAAGACTGTTAGCTTCCCCTCTTTCCCTAAGTAGTGGAACCATAAGTTTTAGAGAGCTCCTGTCCCCACGGATGGATTTGGAGAGGAACAGGAAGCTGACAGGAAGGAAGCTATAGATGATGAACTACAACCTGATTCACAGGAAGCAAGGAATACCCCGCCGCCTGTGTCATCCTCAATCGAGCAGGAGGAGGCACTGCCCCTGCTATTCCTATAAACCGCTGGATTTTAAAATTTTAGAGAAAATTAAGGCGGCGGTATCAGCTCATGGTCCCACAGCCCCGTTTACATTGGCACTCTTGGAATCATTCACTGAGGGATGGCTCACGCTGCGGGAATTTTCCCAGCTCTCTAGGGCTGCGCTTTCTGGAGGAGACTTTGTACTTTGGAAATCAGAGGTGGCAGATACAGCAAAGGAAATTGAAATTAGGAATTCTGCGCGCCAAGACACTAAATCATGGACTGCAGAAAAGATTTTAGGTGACCCACCCTATAACACCTTGGAGGCCCAAATGCGATTCTCACCAGGGCTTCTGGCTCAAGTCCGGCAGGCTTGCTTAGCAGCTTGGAAAAAGCTGCCTCCAAGATCCGGCTGTTCTCTGCTCTTACTAAGGTAATACAGGGAGCGGATGAGTCCTATAATTCCTTCATTAGCTGCCTTACAGAAACAGCTGAGCGCCTGTTCGGGGTGCAGGAGCGTGAAAATCCCTTTATCAAACAGCTTGCCTTTGAAAATGCCAACCCTGCTTGTCAAGATATTCTTAAACATCACTGGTCTAAGTCATTGGTGGTGAAGAGCCCCATACTCAGGAGACCCTTCCTCAAGTCTCAGGGAATCACGACCACCCAAAGATCACAAGAAACCATACCTGGATGCAATCAGCAGAGGCTTTATTAGGGAAGTTGGCCAGCCAAGGTCAAACCGTGAGAGCTGTCTTAAGAGCAGAGTTTGACCTCGGGTGGCGGCCTAAGGGGTCTTTTATAGCATGGGGTGGGGAAAGGAAGGTATTTTCGTGCGGTTACACATGATTGGTTGTTTTACAAATTTTGAACATAGCACTGGGAAGACCAAGGGAGGGAGGGGTAACCAAGAACAGTGGAACATTTCAGAGGAATCTAGCCCAAATGATCGAGTCATGTGAAAATCACCCTGTATACTCATTCTTCTCAAAAATGTGGTTTTTACCATGTCATTGTGTCCTACCCTGCCATTTACCAACTACTTCAGATTAACTATCTTTACTTCTTTCGGCTATAGCCCGGCCTAGGTGGCTTGCCCTGCCCTGGGCCTTTCCCACCCATAGGTGGGCCTACTGTCTGAGGCTTGATTCCGGATAATGTCCTCCACCCGGAATGTGTCCTGGGGTAGTGAAAATCTTACATTCAGTTCCTTTTTCTGGAACTTACATTCTTGTTCAGGTATATCTTTATAATTTTTCACTCTACAGTGGAATAAGTCTGTCTTTGCGCAGGGGTTTTTCACTCTACAGTGGAATAAGTCTGTCTTTGCGCAGGGGCTGGGACAAGCCACGCTATAGGCCTGGTGATTGGCACTGCCCTTCAGAAGGTGGGCTTAGGAGGCTCCCAAATAATTTGTCATAATTGTAAGCAACCTGGTCATTTTTGGCGAGA
The DNA here is from genome assembly GCF_011762505.2 of Arvicanthis niloticus. Classification (NCBI taxonomy): domain Eukaryota; kingdom Metazoa; phylum Chordata; class Mammalia; order Rodentia; family Muridae; genus Arvicanthis; species Arvicanthis niloticus. The sequence continues at coordinate 10,863,137 of NC_047666.1, read as the reverse complement.
ATGTCCCCACACTCGCCTGTTTCAGAAACCTCCCATTGGGGGCCAGAACAATGAGCACCTCCTTGTGTCCCCGCTACCACAGGGGTCTGCATTGGGCCAGTAAGTGTAAATCAATAGACATCCAAGAGAGCCCCTTACTGCCAGGGTTTCCCTTGCCCCCGCCTCCAGAACAAGCCCGGGGGTGATAGGGTTTGTTCCTCAACAGATTTCACACCACACACTCAGCCCATTTTCCAACATCCAGCCCCCCAGCTGTCCGTTGCCCAGCTCTGGAGAGCTACCAAAAGCAGCCCAGGGTTGGACCTCTGTGCCACCTCCACAACAGTACTGATGCCAGAGGAGGGCATTCAGACCGCACCTACTGGAGTATATGGCCCTTTACCCCCAAATACCTTTGGCATAGTCCTGGGAAGAGCTTCATGTTCCTAAAAGGGACTCCAGATTACACCTGGGGTTATAGACCCTGACCACCAGGGGGAGATTCAGATTCTTGCTAGTACTACACAAGGCCCTTTGTTCATACCTGAACAAAATACCATAGCCCAGCTGTCTTTGTTCATACCTGCACAAAATACCATAGCCCAGCTGTTGCTTTTCCCCAAGGTTTCTACTAACAACCCCTACCTTAAAGATGCCAAGACCCCCGGTGAGACAGGAATAGCAGAGGCCTTTTGGGCCCCAATGATTACTTCCTCTCACCCCATGCTTACTTTGACTCTAAATGGAAAAACATTTCAAGGGCTCTTAGATTCAGACGCTGATGTCATGGTTATCTCTGACACCTTTTTGCCAGCTGCCTGGCTGCTGACCAATTCAGTTACCCACTTACAGGGGATTGGACATTCTAAAAACCCTCAGGTCAGTGCTCAAACCCTTAATTGGGTAGATCAAGAAGAAAATTCAGGCACTGTAGTCCCCTATGTGATCCCAGGTTTGCCAGTCAATCTCTGGGGGAGAGATATTCTCTCCCAAATGATTGTTTTCATGTGCAGTCCGAATGATGTGGTGACAAGACAAATTCTGGCTCAGGGATATCTGCCAGGACAAGGATGAGGAAAACAAGCACAAGACATAAAAGTACATCTTGTTGTGACAAAGAGACCTGACTGTCGAAATTTGAGATTCCAGCCTCAGCATTTTCCCTAATGACCACGGTCATGCCTGCTCCCCAGACTCATGCAGAAAAAATTTCTTGGGAAGATACTACTCCCATCTGGGTTGATCAGTGGTCACTAACTCAGAAGAAGTTGGTTGCTGCCAGGCAGTTGGTGCAGGAACAGCTGGCAGCTGGACATAGAGACATCTTCTTCCCCTTGGAATATTCCAATTTTTGTTATTAAGAAAAAGTATGGCGAGTGGAGTCTCTTACAAGATCTCCATGCAGTTAACAGAGTCATGATTCCCATGGGCGCTCTGCAGCCTGGTCTTCCATCTCCTGCTGCCATCCCAGCAGATCTTTTAAAAATTGTTGATTTAAAAGATTGCTTTTTCACCATACCCCTTCATCCAGATGATTGTCATCATTTTGCATTCAGCATTCCTCATGTAAATTTCCAGGCACCCATGGACCGATTTCACTGATGAGTCCTCCCTCAGGGCATGGCAAATAGCCCTACCCTAGCCCAGAAGTATGTGGCCCATGTAATCCAACATGTCAGAAATGCCTGTCCACAAACATACATTCTTCACTACATGGATGACATTTTATTGGTGGCTCCAATAGACAGCAAGCTCTATCATGTTTTCAGCAACTTCAGAATGCATTGAGTTCATGAGGACTTAAGATTGCTCCTGAAAAATTCAGATGAAAGATCCTTATTCTTATCTGGGATATGAGCTCGAGATGGGACGAGTTCTTACCCCAAAGATTGAGTTTCAGCTTTCTTCCCTTAAGACTTTACATGATTTTCAACAGTTGCTTGGGAATCTTTAATTTGTTTGTCCCTATTTAAAGATTCTTCCTGAGGCTCTAGTTCCCCTTAATGAACTTCTTTCAGGAGACTCCCATCCTTTGTCTCCTCAAACCCTTACACCTCAAGCCATTTCAGCCCTACAGCAAATAAGTCAGGCTATATCTCCCCAAACCACCTTTCAAATTCACTACGCTATCCCACTTTATTATATTGTTTGTGCCGCAACACATACCCCAGTGGGGGTCTCCTGGCAACAGTCCCAGACTCCTGCAAGAAAAGGATGTCTTTTGTTATGGGTATATCTCCCCTCAAGTCCAAGCAAGGTTTTGGCAACCTATTACTCTTTGTCTTCCACCTTAATCGTTAAAGGAAGAAAGATGTTCAGACAATATTTTAGTAGGGATCCTGATGTTATTATTGTTCCTTACACATCAGATCAAGTTGAATGGCTTCTTCAATCTAGTGATAACTGGGCCATAGCCTGTACCTCCTTTGCAGGCACCGTAGACAATCATTATCCAAATGATCTCCTTATACAATTTGTGAAGATGCATTCCCTGACTTTTCCCAAAGTCACCTCCAAGACTCCACTCCTTGAGGGCACTTTGGTATTTACAGATGGTTCCTCAACAGGCAAAGCTGCCTATGTTTTGCAAAATCAGGTTATTTCAGTACAGTCCCCTTATACCTCTGCCCAGCTGGTCTGGAGTTGTTTGCAGTCCTTCAGGTTTTTAAAATTTTACCAGTGACTCCATTTAATTTGTATACTGATAGTGCGTATGTGGCCCAGTCTATTCCTGTCCTAGAGACAGTCCCATATATTAAGCCTGCTTCTACTGCTTCCAAATTATTCGTAGAAATTCAATCCTTAATCATTAAGAGGTCAGTACCATTTTTTTTAGCACACTTGAGAGCCCATTCTGGCTTGGGTGGTCCTCTGTCATTTGGAAACGTCCTAGCTGATAAGGCCACTCGTGCAGCATTCCCACCCTGCTTGATTCCATAGATTTGGGAAAATGGGCTCATGCTTTACGTCATTTACATGCCTCCACCTTATGCCAGATGTTTAAGATTTCTAGAGAAAAAGCAAGAGAAATTGTTAAGTCCTGTGGATGTGGCACTCTACTACCAGTTCTCCATTTGGTTTGTCCCTCTCTCAAGTCTCAGGATTGGGCCTCTGTGTGACTCTTAATACACCTCCCTTACAGTATGCTCACCTTTGTAATGTTACCCTTGATCCTGATATTAACAGCCAATATTTAGTTCCACTAAATGATACTTGGTGGATTTGCCTTGATGGCCTCAACCCCTGCCTCTCAGTCAGTGACTTTTTCACTGAGAATTTTGATTTTTGCATTCTTGTACAGTTGGTCCCTCGATTGGTTTATTACCCATCAGAAGAGTTTTTCATTTATCAGATAAGTTCACTGATTCTTCTTCTTTGATGGTTCACAAGCTAAGAGAGCCCCTAACTGCCATGACCATCACAGGCCTCCTAGGCCTTAGTGCTGTGGGTGGGGGGACTGGTGTTTCCTCATATGTTCTCTTCAAATCTAGGTATCAAGAACTCAGTACCACTATTGACAGAGATGCTCAACATCTTCAACAGGGCATCAACCACCTTGCACACTCCCTGTCTTCTTTGGCTGAAGTTGTCATCCAGAATTGTAGAGGACTTGATTTACTCCTTTTACAACAAGGAGGACTATGTGCAGCTCTTAAAGAAGAATGTTGCTTTTACATAGAGAAGACAAGGATGGTTACAGAGAGCATGAAAAAGGTTAGAGAAAGCCTTAAAAAGACACAAACACACACACACACATACACACACACACACACACACACACACACACAGAGAGAGAGAGAGAGAGAGAGAGAGAGAGAGAGAGAGAGAGAGAGAGAGAGAGAGAGAGAGAGGAGAGCTGGTACAAGAACTGGTTTTCAACCTCTCCATGTTTGTCAACTCTACTTCCTACAATTTTGGGACCATTAATTGGGTTACTTCGGCTTATTTCTTTTGGTCCCTGGGCCTTAAATAGGCTTACTAATTTTGTGAAACAACAGATAGATGATTTGATAACAAAACCTATTCAGATACATTATCATAAGTTAGCTATGGAAGACCATGAGACTCAAGATGAGGTTGTTACTCTATCCAGGATGTTCCCAAAACACATCTCTGCTCAATCTAATAGAGGAGACTCCTGCCCCTAGACCAAGCAGAGAGGGGCCACCCAGAACCCTCTCTGACTGGTGATCTAAATTCTTGCTTAGGCTGGGAGGCTAAGCACTGCAAGGAAATATACAAATTAAAAAAATATCTTTCTGGGTTCCCTGAGGGACAAGCCTGACTGGATAGGGGTTGATGTCAAAAAATATCCCCTCTTTAGGAAAAATTCATCTGGATGGGTATGGCTCTCACTCCTCACTGAACAATGACAGGAGGACCAGAGCCATTACAAGGTACCCTTTAATCACTGGAGGTCAGGCCTCTATCCCCGCCTTTGCAAAATTAGAATCGCCATGGGGTCCTTCTATACTTAGAGAAGGCGGGATATGTCAGGGGCATCTCTGCTTGTACACTGAAGGCCTGGAGTCAGCCATAGGCTTAAAGCCAGCCTGCTAGCATAGAGTTTTGTGTATCTGTGTAAAAACCTTGAGACAGATAGCTAGAAGCTATTGTAAACAAGCAGCTTTGGTGGACAGTTGCCAGGCTCTAGCCATAGACCTTGTAGATAAGTAACCTTAATAATAATGGATTATTAATATATAATAATGGAGTAATAATGGATTATTATTATTTTTTTTCAGTGTTTTTAAAAAATTTTTATTGGATATTTTATTTATTTACAGTACAGGTATCATCTCCTTTCCCCATTTCCCCTCCCTAGAACCCCCTATCCTATACTCCCTCTTCCTTTATGCTTTTATACCATTTTGATTACATGCATGTATTAAGGTCAGTTCTAGGTTGAGGGTCTAGCAATACAGTAGATGCAAATAGTTGAGGAACAGGCAATACAATAAACACAAATAGTAAAAAAAAAAAAAGAAAGCAAGGCATTAAACCCAATTACATGAACACTCCTGTGATCACAATTTCTAAAGGCTTATCTGGATGACCAAAGTATCTCAGCCTACTTCCCTATCCTAGCCCAAGGTCATTTTCGTGTCTGAGGCCTACTTCCTTGTTCTAGCCTAACATTTAGATTCCTGTCTGAAATTACTTCTTTGTTCTAGACTAATATGTAGATTCCTGCCTGAGATTACTTCTTTGTTGTAGCCTATGATTTGTTGTTCTTTGTTGTAGCCTATGATTTGGAATACTTCTTTGTTCCAGTCTAATGTCAGATTCCTGCTTGAAGCCTCCTTCCTTGTCCTTGGCCAATGTCATCTTCCTGCCAAGCAGCCCCAAAGACTCTACACCTCTCCCCTATCTAAGACTGAGCCTGTCTTAGATCATTCTGACAAGAATGACTTCCTTACTCATCATGGAATATGCATTATCAAAAGCAATGCACTTCTGTTTTAGGTTGGTAAGGCTCTGTGCAGAATCTCATCCATCGTTGGCTTTGCCAGCCTGTTAATTTAATAACTCTATCTGGGGGTCCATTTTTAGGTTCCAGCTATGTACTTTGGCTGCCAACCTGTTGAGGTTGTTAAATATACGCTTTAACATGAAGGGCAAGATAGAATTATTCCCAGGACAAGAAGGGCTAGCCTAATCAAGCTATATATGCCATTCCTGAGGTTTGACCAAAATGGAAATACTGACCTCAGGCCATGGATAATTTTATTGGCATTATCTGTAGCATCAAAGATCAACAAAGCAGCATTCTTTAAATTGATAGTCTCACTATACAAAGTTAACACACCCAGAGAGGTGTTAGGATTATGCCAAATATCCTACAGGTGTCTTCAAACTTTTTTCTAATTATAATGACAATCATTGTGAATTTCACAAGTAACACTACTCCAATGATATTTGTCATGACACTTGGGATAGCTCCTAACTCTTGAACCCTGAACCTCCTTCAGATAATTTGAATGGGTTATAGAGCATCATTCATTGTTCCAGACACCTATATAAATCCTTTTGTTTACTTAATACATTAGTAACTTTTTTTGCTAGATGGTTAACAAAAATAGATATCTTAACTCCTTGTGTCAATGCTATTGCAGAAGCAGCGGTGCTAGCAATTAATGCAATTAAAGCTGTTATACCAGCAATAATCAAGTCCACTACCCTCTTGCTTCTGCTTAAAGCCTAACTCACTTCTTCTAGCACTTTCAAGCTTTTATCAGAGAATCAAGGTTTTCTAATACTCAGGGTAGTGAGACGAAAGCTGGTTGATAGACCCTCATAACAGACATGCCAGGTTTCAACACACTAACATATTTGGAAATTATACATTCAATGCAACTTACAATAAATGCTGCAGAAGAGACAAAACCAATTTTAGCTTGACAATTAAAGGAGACTTAAAACATGCACTAGCCCTTGTTTGAAATCCAGATCCTGTCCCAACTTTATCTTTTGCTATTGTAACATCATAGTGAGCTACAGCTAACTTCCAAATATGTCTCTGACAAAGTTTAGATCCAGTCTTCCAAAAGTAGACTGTTATTTCCCATATTGGATTGATTTCTAGACCAGTACATGATTGAGTCCTAATAGCTTGTCACTTTTAAGAAGAATACAAGAGACATAATAACTCTTTTTGATTCTCTACCTCACAAGGTCTAAAAACTTGAGGCAAGGCAGCTTTGTCCCATCTGAGATATAGTCAATCAAAGGTGGGTCAGGAACATATGTTTAATACAGATCCCCGGTCACCCTGGTTAGCACTCAGCAAACTCACAGGTTGGCATCATTCTTTGTCTCAGGAACTGTTGGCATCAGTATGTCTCACCAATCTTTTTAAAGTTCCATGGGCCTCTTCCACAATACTTTGTCCTTGAGGATTATATGAAATCCCTGTAATAAATTGTTGAAAAAAAGTCTCAACTGCTCAACTACAATTGCCAGACCCATTATCTGTTTTTTTTTGCTCTCACATATTGCTTTTAATAGTTAACCTTTTTTTTTCCTTAGCCATTTTTTTGTTTTTTTAATTAGATATTTTATTTACACTTCAGATGCCATCCCCTTTCCCCATTTCCCCCCCTTAGAAAACCCCTATCCCATGCCCCCTTTTCCTTTTTGCATTTATACATTTTTTTTAAATAATGTTAATCATAAGCGTTATAAGTTTGGAATTGTTCAATCAGAGGTGTAACCCACTGACCAACCTAGATATAACATCTATCTTTGACTGGTGGAGATACATGAATATCTGCCTCCATGTCTCCCCCCTCTTTCTCTCTTTCATCACCTAGCTTCTCCTATCCTTCTTCTCCTCCTCTTCTTACTCCTTTTCTTCCTCTCAGTACTCCTCCTACCTTAGCTCCTCCTACACATCACCCTTCCTGTTAAAATGAAACTTTTCTCTCAAAATACAATTAGAGCATAATTATGCCAATTTGTACCAGTGAGGTACAAGATAGTCCTAATACCCAGTCCATCATTTTGTTGACTAACCAGCACCTCTGTCATCTATCCTAACTAAATGATTTAGTTCTGAACCTGGCTTTAGGATGAATGTCAGCTGACGACCATCCACTCAAATCTTTTCTCTTACAGTAAATAGCTATAAGTTTTCAACCCCGTCAGAAATCCAGAATGACTGAGTTAACTATAATTGTGGGAAGCACAAAGCATAGCTTCTAAAACTTAGCCAATTTATAGAGACCTCTGAACACCTGAAAAGCCCCTATACTACCGAACATTGGAGCATCAAATCTTCAGCCTTCTGGCCCAGAATCATCTGACAGACCTTGGTGATGCAGGATTATTAAGGACTGATTACTCTGTCTAGGCAGATATAATCAGTCGACTATTCTGCATGTGTGTCCTTTTCTGGACAGTAATTTGTCTGTAGATGGAAAGAGACAATTCTTGCCTAGTGGCTGTTACCACACAACTGGAGTAACTCCAAGGATGCTCAATTTCTTCTTAGAATCCACGACAGGAAGCTGTCAGGAGCAGACAGGTCTCTAATCAATATGAACATTAATATATAAATATTTGTAGCATCAGTTCTATGGACTTCTGATGTTTTGAAAACCAACTATCCATGTAAGGTAACCTTGACTGTTTTCTGTTAACTCCTCTCAGCTATTTCTAAGTAAAATATGGAAAGCACCCTAACAATAAACTCAAAAATATGAATTTGCTATAGTCCCTTAACTCATAGGTTAACCGTCCCAAATCAGTTAAAAAAGTTAAAAAAGGGCTGGGTCTAGGCATTGTATTCCTAAATGTGTTATACAGGCACAATGCCCATGAGCGTATCAATATTCATCTCATTTTTATATTAATAAGAGGCTCGTACCAATGAAAACCTTAAATTTGAGATCAAAGTAAATTTTGTACCATTTAAGAATTTATAACTTCATCTTGATAATAATTATACAGATTTCTACCAGTAGGTTATGGCTATGCAGTAAGTCCTAGCTAATCCCCCCCCCCCGTTCCAACAAAACCACTACTTGTCCCTAGAAAGACAGACCATTATTAACCACCTTAGTCCCCAAGCCCAAGGAATAGGGGCGCTGACTCTTTAACTTCTTCAAGCTGATTAAGGGCGTTGAGATTTTAGAAGAGGGGTGGGGGGAGAGTAAGTTGATAAGCCTCTGATGCTGTGTCTTCACTGAATCCAGATGGAATTCCAGGACATCAGAGGTTTGGGCAGGTCTGCTCAGTATGCTTGATGAGTAGATACACCAAGGCTGTGTATTCTAGGATACTGCCTGAGTTCGAGTGCCTGGGATCCCTGCTTCCTCTGGGTTCTTGGATGTCGGGGGCAGAGCTGCCACCCAAGATCTGCTCAGTGCTCTGGCCCAGACCTGAAGGAACCAGTCTACTATTATTATTATTATTATTATTATTATTATTATTATTATTATTATTATCATTATCATCATCATCATCATCCCTGACTTAGATAGGGACAAGTGAATCATAGGTAGAGTCAGAGTGACCTGTCCTCTGAAGTTTCACCCAGCTGATACTCTGTTCTGGAAGATATCTGTATTCCCCCTAAAAACACTTATGCTCCTGTGTCAATCCCTTCCCCCACATCCTGCCTTTTTGTGTATATAACCCAAGTGTGAAAAAGTAAAGCTTGCGATTTGATCAGCCTATAGACAGATCGCCTTTCTTTGCGTTGGCCTGTTTTTCCCTCACTTTCTTTTTCAGGTGTTCTACCTGGACCCCTGTTTAATGCCCTGCCGGACAGAACAATTGTTGGTGGGGACAAGCTTTGGTATTGGACCTGAGTTCTACACCAAAGCAAACTGAGCAATCCATCGAAGGGAAGCCAGCAAGCAGCACTCCTCTATGGTTTCTGGTCAGCTCCTGCCTCTGGGTTCCTGCTTTATTTCAGTTTATGCTCAGACTTTACTCAGTGATGTACTGTTATCTATTATTCTATTTTTTGTTATGATATTTCATCATAGTGATAGCAAACCTAACTGAGATACCTCCCTTCCTCTCCCTTTTCTGTTCCATGTTTTGTTTCCCACAAGTTCTTTTTCTTATCCTAGTTTCCCTTATACACACACACTATAATTATATTTATATAATTATGCATAAAAATCCAGGATTAATGAATGATATGGTTTATGTAGTAATAGTTTTTTTCTATGTCATTTGTCCATCTCCTGCTTTTTTTTTCTCATGGGTCATGTATCATTCTGAACTCTCCTTATCTGCTCTCAAATGTGAAGACTCAGGAACCTCACACCATACTAAGTAAGTATGATTTTTTGTTGATAGTCTGTAAGTTCTAGTGTTTTATCTGATATATATGAGTAAATTTAATATTTATGGAGTGGAAATCTGTGGCCCCATGTAAATGATATGCTAACTAATGCCAATGTATTCCTTAAAAGCAAATTGACCAAATGGGTTTGGAGTCCATGGATGCAGTAGGAAATGACAACATTGTAGAACATGTAAAATTGTTTATGTTTTGTGTATATGTTTCTACAGGTATAATATTCCCTGGTGGATTATTCTTTTTTATTAGTTACTTTTCTATTGGTGTGAAAAACACCATGAGCAAAGTATCAGAGGGTTAGACTGCATAAAAATAGAAATAATGCAGCAGGTGGAAGACTTGGTAGCTGGAGCAGACCTTGGGGTTCAAATTTCAAACTGCATAAATGCATGTATGTATGTATGTATGAATGTATGTATGCATGTGTAGGTATGTATTTATGTTTTTATGCATGTGTACCATGTGTGTGCTTAACTGGTATTATAAATGGCTAAGAATCATCATGTGAATGCTTGCAATGAGTCAAGACTGAGTCTTTTATAAAAGAAGCAGTTGTTCTTACCTACTGGGGTGAGTCTCCACCCCAAACCTTTATATAAAAATATTTTCATTTTTTCCGTTACTTCTCTCATCTCCACATATATTTTACCTCCCTGATTCAATATTTCTTCTTCTCTTCTCCATTGTTCTCTTTTTTCCTTTCTTTCCCCTCCTCTTCTCCTTTCCCTTCATTCTTTCCTTTCTTCTTTTCCACTTCTTTCATTTATTTTCTTATTTTTACACAAAATTTATTGTTTACTCAAGATTGAATAAAAGGTAGTTGTACTATGATTTCTGCAAAACTCATTCGATGGGGCTGGAGAAATAACTCAGTGGTTAAGAGCACTGACTGCCCTTCCAGAGGTGCTAAGAATAATTCCCAGAGACCCTATGGTGTCAGACAACCATCTTTAATAGGATCTGATGTCCTCTTCTGGTGTGTCTGAAGACAGATACAGTGTATTCATGATATATATATATATATATATATATATATATATATATATCATATGTATATATAAAATCATGTATACACACATATTTTTGTACACATGTATACAAACATATATATACATATAAATATATACATATTTGTATATATATACATATATATGTATATATATACATATATATATATATATGTATTTGAATAAAATCCTAAAAAAGAACTAAACTTTGCCTGTTGATTTTCAATGGAAGTCTGTCGTGAGAGCATCTAGACACTTGTGGTTTGAGAGAGTTAAGTTGGTCCTTGAGCTTCTATGTTGACTTCCTTCCCAGTGATTACTTCCTGTTTTTGATAGTAGTTTTGGCTGTTGATTTTTTTCCTGAATACTTTCACATGCCTGTATTCAGGCAATTTACTTCCTTGTTTGATGACTACTTTGCATAGATCTCTAGAGGGCAGCCCAGCTGCCAGGATTTATAAACCAGGCTGTTGCAGTGAGATCTGAAATGCATCAGACTAGCATGTGCATCAAGATGGAGTCACAGACTCAGGTCTTCATATTCCTATTGCTCTGGTTGTCTGGTGAGTCATTTAAAAGTATTGTAATATTTTAAAATATTTCATTTGTACAGAAATCACTATTTCCTATAGGAAGTCAATAGTAAGCAGACAATGCCAATAGAAAGGACATTTTAGATTATAACATTTGTATCATGAAGTCTTTGTGTTTATATATGTATTCTCATTATCTATTTCTGATTGCAGGTGCTGATGGAGACATTGTGATGACCCAGTCTCCCAAATCCATTCCTGCATCAGTAGGAGAAAGGGTCAGCCTGACCTGCAAGGCCAGTCAGAGTGTGAGGAGTTATGTATCCTGGTACCAACAGAAACCAGGGCAGTCGCCTAAACCTCTGATCTATGGGGCATCCAACCGGTACACTGGGGTCCCTGATCGATTCACAGGCAGTGGATCTGGGACGGATTTCACTTTCACCATCAGCAGTGTTCAGGCTGAAGACCAGGCAGATTATTACTGTCTGCAGGATTATAATACTCCTCCCACAGTGCTTCAGCCTCCTACACAAACCTTCTCTGAGATTTTGACCAGCTGCCTGTACCACACATTCCCCAGGCCTACACACTTCCCCTTCTGTTGCAGCTGCTATGCCTAACTGTTGCAAAGTTTGGTAGAAACTTAATGAACAGATACTTTGACTTGGAAGGTCTTTATGGCAAAAAATAGTAAAGACATTTGTGTCTTTTTAACTTCACATGCTTAGATTCTGTTTATTAAATATGACAAGTTTATTATCCTATATTCTGGAATGAAAATCTCCAATGTGAGTCTCTATCTAAACCAAGAGCCTGTGAAACTATATTCTCACTGGAGGATGCAGAAGAAAAATTGGGTTTTGCTTAGCTCAGCTCTGAGAAGTCTCCCTCACTTTTGTACTCTTGGCAATATCTGTCCACTTCTTCTTCTGTTGAAAATTCTTATTTATACATATAATATTGACTTTCACAACAATATACAATTATATCATGTATTTTGACAATCTTCCTGCCTCTCGTTTTTTTATCACCACCTTTCCCTCCACCTAACACACTTCCAATCCCTAGTCTTCCACTTATTTCCATGTGACATAGATATGTGCCCACTCACATGCACACTCAAACACATGCACACATTGATGCACACTGTTTTATAAGTCTATAAAATATACGATACAAAAATCAGAGAAAACACGAGATTTGAGTACTTAAACTACATCTCTGTTCTATGCTTTCTATTTCTAGACCACATCTGCCTCTGCTGTCTTCTCATCTACTTTCCCTATGTGGAGATTGTGATAACTCATTCTACCCTACACCACATTAGAAGTAAGTATGATTTTGTATTATGAGAATGAAGTTTGTTTTTCTGTCTTATCATAATTAACAGTGTTTGATATTTGTTGAGGGAAGTATTTTATACTTCAATAAAACGTTATGTTAACTAATCTCAAACATGTATTAATTAAAAATTATTTGTAAAATTATATTTTCTCATTATTTGTTTTTGAGAGAAGGAATCCTGTCCTGTTAAACTGGGAAGTTGATTTTGATCTCACAAATTTCTACTTACCACTTCCTAAGCACTGTGATCAATGGCAGGGGCCATCACACCCAGCCTTGAGCACCATTTAGAAACCCAGAGATAGAACAGGGTTACAAATAGTTGTTCAAAAACCTCCAAATATCTCTAATTTCTCCGCAAAAGAATGATTTAATTTTCTGTCTTCTCATGATGGTTTGTTCCCATTGTGTTGCTACTGCACATGATGGTTTTGTCTCTATTGTCTCTTCTCAAAGACCATGGGCTCTTTCTTTTATTTTTTTTTTAAATTAAAAAACCCTATCCTATACCCCCTCTTCCTTTATGCTTTTATATCATTTTGATTACATGCATTTAGTAAGGTCATTTCTAGGTTGAGGTCTAGCTATACAATAGATTCAAATATTCGAGGCACAAGCAATACAATAAACACAAATAGTCAAAGAAAAAGCAAATCATTAAACCCAGTTACATGAACACTCACATGATCACTGTTTCTAAAGGCTTATCAGGATGACTAAAGTATCTGAGCCTATTTCCTTATTTTAGTCCAAGGTCATTTTCATGTCTGAAGCCTACTTCCTTGTTCTAGTCTAAAATTTAGAATCCTGTCTGAAATTACTTCTTTGTTCTTGTCTAATATTTAGATTTCTGCCTGAGATTTCTTCTTTGTTGTAGCCTACGGTTTAGACTCCCACCTGAAATTACTTCTTTGTTCTAGTCTAATGTCAGATAATGGCTTGAAGCCTACTTCCTTGTCCTTGGCCAATGTCATATTCCTGTCAAGCAGCATGGGCTCTGTCACAATGCAGCACGTTCTAGATTATCCCTGAGGTCCCACAAAGGGCATAACTAATTAATAAATGTCTTCAAAATTGTTATCATTGATTAAGGAGGATAAATGGCTATCAAATGAGGCTTCTAAAGTTGTCTGTCCCTTTTTCTGGAATATGATGAGAAAATAAAAATTACTGTAGTAGTTTGCAAAGACAATTACCATAGAGTTATTACAATCATGGTTCCAGGAGGAGGCTAATAACCAATTTGTTCTAGGTCATATTCACACTATACTTCTAATTGTGCTGTGTGGTTCAAAAGGCCACTGTTCTAAATTTAGGTTTAAAGATGTTCAGAATGGTCTTTATTGTTTTCTTTTATTTTCTGGATATTTTCTTTATTTACATTTCAAATGTAAATTTCCTTTCTAGGTTTTGTCTCCAGAAAACTACTACCCCATTACCCATTCCCCTGCCTCTATGAGGGTGCTCCCCCATGTACCCACCCACCCTGCCTTCCCACCTGGGCATTCCCCTACACTGGGCCATCGAACCCACACAGGACAAAGGGTCACTACTCCCATTGATATCCAACAAGACCATTTTCTGCCACATATGATGCCAGAACTATGTATCTTTGGATGGTGGCTTAGTCCCTGTGACCTCTGAGTGGTACAGTTAGCTGATATTGTTCTTCTTATAAGGTTGCCATCCTCTTCAGATCCTTCAGTCCTTTCTCTAGTTCTTCCACTGGGATCAATGTGCTCAGTTCAATAGTTGGCTGTATCTGCATCTGTTTTGGCCATGTTCTGCTATAACCTTCTAAAAAACAGCCATAGCAGGCTTATGTCAGCAAGCACTTCTTGGCATCAGCAATAATGCAGGGGACTAGTGTCTGCAGTAGGGAAAGATCCTTAGGTTGAAAGCTTTCCTTCAGTCTCTGTTCCATTTTTTAACCTCTGTCTTTCCTTCGGACAGGAATATTTCTGGGTTAAAAATTTTGAGATCTGTGGGTGAACCCATTCCTCAACTGGGGGCCATGGCAATCTTCTGGAGGTGGTTTATATAGGTTGTATCTCCCCTTTGTTGATTATTTTGGATAAATTCATCATCAGTGAGTCTTGGGAAATTCTCATTTCCTTTGAGTCTGGATGGAACTTTCTAGTGGCTATGCCCAGTTCCCCATCCACCAGTGCTGCATGTTTCTAATCAATTTCCTGATTCTCTGTACCTCCTTTCCCTACCAATCTGGGATCTTGCCCACCTTTTTATCTTCTCCATTCTCTCACTCTCCTAGGTTCCTCCCTCCCTCTACCTACTGTGATTATTTTGTTTTCCTTTTTATGTAGAGCTGAAACACCTACATCCTGGTCTTTCTTCTTCTTAAACTCCATATGGTTGTGGCTTTTATGTTGGATATTCTGAGCTTTTGGGCTAATATCCTTTTGTCAGTGGGTACATACAATGTGTATTCATTTTTGTCTGGCTCACCTCACTCAGGCTAATATTTTGTAGTTCCACTCATTTGCCTGTGAATTTCATGAAGTCATAGTTTTAATAGCTGAGTAGTACTCCATAGTGTAAATGTGCCACATTTTCTGTATCCATTTCTCTGTTGAAGGACATCTGGGTCATTTCTAGCATCTGGCTATTAAAAATAAGGTTGCTTTAATTGTAGGGTAGCACTTGTCCTTGTTATATGTTGCATCATCATTTGAGTATTTGTTCAATAGTGGTCCAGTTGGGTGTTCAGGTAGAATGATTTCCAGTTTTCTGAGGATCTGTCAGGTTGATTTTCAAATTGGTTTTACTAGTGTGCAATCCCACCAGAAATGGTGGAGTGTCCCTCTCTCTCCACATCCTCACCAGCATCTGCTGTCACCTGAATTTTTGATCTTAGCAATTCTGACTGGTGTATGGTAGAATCTCAGGGTTGTTTTGATTTTTCATTCCCCTGATGGCTAAAGATGATATTCCTCAGTTGAGAATTTTTGTTTAGCTTTGTACCCCATTTTTAATAGGGGTATTTGGTTCTGTGGAATACAACTTCTTGAGTTCTTTGTAAATTTGAATATTAACTCTCTATAGAACATAGGACTGGTAAAGATCTTTTCCCAGTATGTGGGTTGCTCTTTGTCCTATTGACCCCATCATTTCTCCTGAATTACCTGGGTCCCCTATGACCTGGGGGATCTTTGTTACCCTGGTTATTGGGGCTTAGTTTGGGGCCTCAGCTGAGATCCAGAAAGCCAATCTTTCCATGGGTGTGAGTTGGTGAAACATGTGGAGAGAGAGAGAGCCCAGTTTTTGCTCCTGGGTTACACAAGCAAACTAGAAGGAACCAGGAATTTGTTTTCTTATATTTAATTAAATGTCTGTCTGTGATTTTTTTACAGTTAGCTTCCTTTCTTTCTTTTTTATTTTTGGTTTTTCGAGACAGGGTTTCTCTGTATAGCCCTGGCTGTCCTGGAACTCACTCTGTTGACCAGGCTGGCCTCAAACTCAGAAATCCTCCTGCCTCTGCCTCCCAAGTGCTGGGATTAAAGGCGTGCACCACCACTGCCTGGCTAGCTACCTTTCTTTTTTATTGTTCTTTAAACTCATTATCTTATCAGTTTAACCTCTTGGGACTCTTTAGTTTGTACCTTGTGCTGTGTTAATACTGCACCAGCTGTTTAGCTATCTCAGGTCTCCCGGCTTGGCCTTTTTCCATCCTCTCTAACCTGATGTGCTTCTGAGAAGCTTTAGGCCTTCATTCCTAGGTATCTGCCAGAAGTCTCTGGCCAATGTGCACTGCCTTCATGGAGTAAGGCTGATCTTAAATAACAACAAAAACAACAGAAATCCCAGAACAGAAAAACATGGAAGCTGATCAACTCTCAACTCAATGATAATTTGGTTAGGGAAGAAATAAAGAAAGAAATGAAAGACTTTTTAGCATATAGTGAAACTACTCCACAAAATAGAAATCAAAGAATCACTACCTAATCCATTCTATGAAGCCACAATTAGGCTTATACCTATACCACACAAAGACCCAATGAAGAAAGAAAACTTCTGACCAATGTCCCTTATGAATATTGATGCAAAAATACTCAATAAAATTCTCTCAAACTGAATACAAGAACACATCAAAATGATCATTCATCATGATCAATAGTCTTCATATCAGGGATGGTTCAATAAAAGGAAATCCATCAAAGTAATCGATTACATAAACCAACCCAATGAAAAAAATGCACATGATCATCTTATTAGATGCTGAAAAAGCATTTGGCCAAATTCAATATCCCTTCATTGTAAACATCAGGAAAATATCAAGAATTCAAGGCCTGTACCTAAACACAGGAAAAACAATATACAGCAAATCAGTAGGCAACATCAAATTAAATGGAGAGAAACTTAAAGCAATCCCACTAAAATCAGGGAGTAGATAATGGTGCCCACTCTCTCTCCACATATGCAGTATAGTACTCAAAGTTTTAATAGAGCAATTAGGCAACAAAAAGAGGTCAAATGTATACAAATTAGAAAGGAAGAAGTTATAGTACCGCTATTTGCAGATGATATGATAGTATACTTGAGTGACCCAAAAACTTCCACCAGAGAACACTTAAACCTGATAAACAACTTCAGTAAGGTGGCTGAGTATAAAATTAATTCAACAAAATCTGTAGCTTTTCTCTACTGAAAGGTAAAAATGCTGAATAGGAGATTAGGGAAAGTACACTCTTCATAATAGTCACAAATAATATAAAATACCTTGGTACTCTAAGTAAGAAAGGGAAAGATCTGTATGACAAGAATTTCAAGTCTCCAAAAGGAAATCACAGAAGATTTGAGAAGATGGAAAGATTTTTCATGGATTGGCAGGATTAATAGAGTAAAAATGACCATGTTGCCAAAAGCAATTTACAGATTCAGTGCAATCTCCATGAAAATTCCCACTCAATTCTTCATATAGTTAGAAAGAGCAATTCTCAAATTCATTTGCAATAACAAAATCCCATGATAGAGGAAACTATTCTCAACAATAAAAGAACTTGTTGGATAATCAACATCCCTGACACCATTGTGTACTACAGAGCAATAATAATAAAACTACATGTTATTGCTTCCCTTGTACAGTTAGAGGTTGAATGTGATCTCTCAGCTTCCTGCTCAGGTCTCCTACCATTGTGCCTTCCCTGACATTGTGACCATGTAGCCCCCTAGAACTGAAAGCCAAAATGAGTTGTTTTTGATCATGGCATTTTATCAAAGACCAGTAAAGTAACTATTACAGGAAACATTTTATTAAATATATCCACAGACAAACATACAACAGTCATTAAAAACAAACAAACAAACAAACAAACCTTAAGTCAGGCCTATGGAAGTAGCTGTTGGCGGTTGGTCTGGTGCTGCTATGTATTATTTGCTATTCAAATGCTAATTTTTGGCTCCCCAAGATCTGGTTGCCCCCAACAAGTAGATTTTCATATACAAGTGATGTTGTGTAAACCTTGTTCCCCAGTTTATAGCTACTGGTTAAAATATAATAGCAACAGCCAATTACTGGGGAGAATAGAAGAGGTGGAATTACAATTGCCATGCTGGGAGTCACAGGTAGCTACTATGATGAGGAAAGAGAGTGGAGGACAGTGAAGGGGAATGAAGAAGGAAGAAGACTGAGAGAATAGGAGGTCTCCATTACATGTGATGGACCAGCAGCACGTGCTCGAGTGAAATTTCCACGAAGGATAAACTGCTGGAGCAAAGGCAACCTGGGCAAGATTCAAACAGCAAGTGTTTGGGGAGCTGGAGGTTAATAGTCTATTGAATAAAAAATATAGACTAGGGATTGTCTTAGTTAGGATTTTACTGCTGTGAACAGACACCATTACCAAGGCAACTCTTTTTTAACAAGTTTTTTTTATTAATAATTCCATTTGTTTACATATCAAATTATATCACACTTCCTTGTTACCCCCTCCACCAATCCACCAACCCATGATATCCCACTTCCTGATTACCCTTCTGCCACTCCCACCCCACATCTGCCCTCCTGCTCCCCTACACACCTACATTCTCCCTTTCCACCATTCCAGCATCACTTTACTCTGGGGCATCAATCCTCCCTGGGACCAAGGGCCTCTCCTCTTGTTGCCAAGGCAACTCTTATAAGAACAACATTTAATTGGGTCTGGCTTATAAGTTCAGAGGTTTATTCCATTATCATCAAGGTGAGAGCATGGCAGTGCCCAGACAGGCATAGCATAGGAGTATCTGAGAGTTCAACATCTTGTTCTGAAGACAAAGAGGGGAACACTAGCATCCTCAGGCACCTATGATGAATCTTAAATCCCATGCCCACAGTGACACACAGTCTATAACAAGGCCACACCTACTCCAACAAGGCCACACCTCCAAATATTGGCTCACTCCCTGGGCGGAGCATATTTAAACCACCACAGGGGTAATCCTTAGTAATTGTGCAAGAGCTGATTAAATAATCCATGGACTCGACATCGGTTATTGGGGGCCTGACTAGGACACGCTACCAACTGATAGAGATTATCACAATCGATTTATATTTGTTGCACTTTATGTTGGGCATAGAACCCAAACCACCTGAAAGAAATTACTGGGTAGAGGCACTAACACTCCCCCTAAGACAATACAGCTTCCTGCTCTGTAATTTTAATACAAAGAGGATAAAAAGTGTAGTGGTAAAAAATGTCTTGTAACAACTATACATGGCAAATAGCCAGAAAGACATGGGGGCTATGGAGGGCCCATGTTTTATTAATTTCCTTTATCACCTTCATATAGTTGGTTTTAAGGTTTTGTGTGTGTGTGTGTGTGTGTGTGCTTCAGCTATAGAATATTCACAGCTTCTGGTCAGATATCTGCATTCTGATATTGCCCTGGATGCTCTTGATTACAGTCTTATGCTAGTGTCCAGGCATCTGTGTTTTGGGGACTATATAGCTCTATCTACTCATTTCTGGGTTTTTCTTTGTTGGATATATTTTTAAAATGCTCCTTGGTTTCTATTTCTTCTCTGGATTTTTCAGAGAACTTGCTGCCTGTTTCACGGAACTCTTTGTTGGTGTGTTTAGGAAAATGTTTGCTGATGTTGGAAGTAGGGGTGTGTTGAGAACCCCACTAGCCCACGTTTGGGCACCAAAAATGTCGCGGCCCGAGCTACCCCACGCTTGGGGGCCAGAAATGTTTCAGACCGTTCTGTCAATGTTGGAACCTGTACTGCCAAAAGCCTTAGGGGCTAAGTTGTTAGAGCTCAGACTTCCCCAAGCTGTTCCAGTCTGCGGGTTGGGGTTCAGCAAGAGAGAGTGTGAGGATGGACATGAGGAATTGAGACCAGACAGAGTATGATTCAATCCCATTTATTCTTCAGTCTCTCTTCTTCTCTCCAAGTCCCAAATCTTGAGTTTCTAGTCCTTAGTTCCTATTCCCTAGTGCCTCCAAGTTCCAAGTTCCTTCTTCCAAGTGCCAAGTGCCTAATACCTAATAACTAACTCCAAGTTGTACTCTAAGTTGTACTCCAAATTGTTCTGAACTCTCCTGTCTGTCTCTTGCCTTTTATATGTCTCACTTCTAAGCCACACCTCTAAGTCACCTTTAATCATGCCCTTAGGTCTTGTCTCTAAATCTGATTTCTAAGTCATGCCCTTAAGTCACACACCTTTAAGTCTCACACACCCAAGGGAAAATCCTGGGTATCTAAAGCAAGATGTTATCAGAGTGTGCTCAGCTGTTGTAGGCTATTGTAATCAAGTCTCTTATCAGGGTATATGGCTCAAGATGGCTGCAAGGATGATAGCCACCTTCTGTCAGCTCCCCACAGGTGTGAGAGGTCAGGGGGCAATGTAGTCTGTTGTACTGCTAGGAGCAACCCTGAGAATGGGGTCTTGGGGGAACAGAGAGAGTGGAGTATGTCCACAGGCAGCCTACCTGCTTATTTGGCCAGCATGGCCTGTTGTTGAACAGGGGTTTTCTGTCCAATTTGGAGGCTGTTGCAGAGCCAAAAGTGTTGGAGGGGAGACAGAGTGTAATGGTTTGTGGGATACACAAGACGCATGGACTGGAGGTAGGGAGGTAGGGAGGTAGGGAGGTAGGGAGGCAGGGAGACAGGGAGGCAGGGAGGCAGGGAGGCAGGGAGGCAGGGAGGCAGGGAGGCAGGGAGGCAGGAAGGCAGGGAGGCAGGGAGGCAGGGAGGCAGGGAGGCAGGGAGGCAGGGAGGCAGGGAGGCAGGGAGGCAGGGAGGCAGGGAGGCAGGGAGGCAGGGAGGCAGGGAGGTAGGGAGGTAGGGTTGCAGCTCATGTTCTGTTGAAGTGCTAGGGTGACTGATAATTGGGACTGGGGGAACAGGGAGTGAAGAAGGTCTGAAGGCTGCCTACCTGGTCTACTGGAAGAAATGGTTTGTGGTTGAGCAGGCAGAATCCATCTGAACTGGGGTCTGGGACATTTTGATGAGTAAGGGATGGGAGGCCAGGGGTATTGTCTGTGGAATCCACAGCAAATGTGAACAGTGGGGATGGGAGGCTGTACCTTGTGTCCTGTTGCAGAGATAGTGGTGACCTTGAGAATTGTGTCGGTGATGTAGGGGAAGAATAGTGAAAAAGGTCCATGGACAGCCTGCCTAGTTTTCTGGCAGGATGGCCTATTGGTTTTCTCACTTTCATACAAGTGTTCACTTTTTCCATTTTTCTTTTCTTTTCATAAATTCTGTAATTTTTACTATATTTTAGTCACATAATTATTCTTTTGTGTGTATGTACATGTGCATGTGTGTGTGTGTTTGTGTGTAGGTTCATGGCATGTTTGTGGAGCTCAGAGGACAACATTGAGTTGTCCTCTCTGTCATGTAAGTTCTGATTAAACTCATGTCTGACATCTGGTTTGATGGCAATTGAATTGCTTTCTGAGCAATACTGCTGCCCCTTGAAAGTTTTAATCAAAGTATACTCATTGTATACAAGTATCATCAAAGCATTGTCTTTCAAGTATATCATATATTTTGACAATATCCAGTAACCTTTCCCAATTTTACTTCTTTTTCTACTGTTTGAAGTACTAGGCATTATTTACTTCTTGTTGAATCAGCTTTAAGTTCAATCAGAGAGCTATGGTTACTGCCAAAGTATTTTTGTCATTATTGCACCCTTATGGTTATCATGCATGCTGGCCATTGCTCTGGTTCATAGGCATTATAACAGAAAATGATTATTGATTACCTTCCTCAATTGAAAGGTTTTATGGAACCTTCTGGTATTATGAAAGCTAGTTCCCAGCTGGGCAGTGGTGGTGCACACCTTTAATCCCAGCACTTGGGAGGCAGAGGCAGGCGGATTTCTGAGTTCAAGGCCAGCCTGGTCTACAGAGTGAGTTCAATAGAGCCAGGGCTACACAGAGAAACCCTGTTACAAAAAACCAAAAAAATGAAAGCTAGTTCTCAAAGAAGGTATATATTCATATTCAGGTCATATGTAACTTGAGTCCTCTAGGTACATGAATAAAGTGCAATAGTGAACTTACCTTCTTCTACCTCTGGGTGGCAACCAAGGGCAACAATAGCTTATGATATAAAGAGAACATTTCATGCCTGTTTTTTTAATTGTCTAGGGATCTTGATCATTCTCAGTATAAGTGGGAAAATTTCATATATATATATATATATGCCATACACACACACACACACACACACACACACACACACACACACACACACACATGTTTTATAGATAGATACTTAAACATGTTTTCTTAAGACTTTTCCAGACACCCTTTCAGTTATTTTTCAGTTATCTGGTCTCCTTCTATACTTCTCACTCCACACTCAGTTAAAGCATCTGTTTCCCCTTTGGATCACTTTTATTCTCCTACCTATTGTTTCCTTTCTCCAGAGATTTAATTATTTATGTATTTGAGTGCTATGTTTGCATGTATGCCTGCATGCCAGAAGAGGGCAAAGTATCCCATTATAGATGGTTGTGAGCTGCTATGTGTTTGCTGGGAATTGAACTTAGGACCCCTGGAAGACCAGCTTGTGCTCTTAATGCATTTAACTACTAAACCATATCTCCAGGCCCCCTATACCTTCATAGTTTCTTCTTTTACTCTGGATTATATACTCGGGTGTGGATTTCTGATAAGAGAGAATATATGCTATTTGTGTTTCTGGGTGTGGATTACCTCACTCAGTATAAATTTTATTAGTTCCTTCAATTACCCTCAAATGTCCCTTTTTTTCTGACTAAATGATATTTCATAGTGTATTTGGGAAACATTACACATTTGTCTGCTGAATGACATTTAGGTTGTTTTCAATGAATATGACTGAGCAAGTATCAGTCGAGCAGAAGGTTGATAAAATCCTTTGGGCATATGAAAGGAATGGGATAGTTAGGTCATATGACAGATTTGTTTTATATTTTCATTTGGTTTTCCATACTGATTTCCAGAGTGACTAGACTACTTTGCAACCCCCAACTAATGGATGAGGGTTCACTTTTCTATGTATTTTCTCCAGCATTTGAGGTCAGTTGTTTCATTGATTTTTGCCATTCTGACTGCAGCAAGATGTAATCTCAAAGTTGTTTTGATTTATATTTCTCTAATTTCTAGGTATAAAGTTTAAAGATATTTCTTACCCATTTTTATCTCTACTTTTGAGAACTCTGTTCAGATAAACATGCCAATTTTTTAAATGAGCTATTTGGGTTTGTTTGTTGTATTTTTTACTCTTTTTATTTTTTGAGCTCTTTGTTCTGGATGTTAATCCTCTGTTAGGTATTTACCTGGCAAAGACTTTCTCCTTGTCTGTGGGTTTCTTCTTAGACTGATTAATGTGATTTTTAGCAATCTCAGAACTTTTTGGTTTTATGATGTTTCACTTGTTAATAGTTGATTTAAGTTTTGGGAAACTGAATTCCTATTTAGAAGTTTTTTCTACACTTGTTCCATAAATTTGCTTTTTTTCTAGGATTTTCAGTTTTTGAATTTTAAGTCTTTGATTTATTTGAAGTTAGTTTTGTGGAAGATCATAGATATGGGTTTAATTTCATTCTTAAATAACCTGCTTGAGTTCCCATTCTGACTTCCTTTGGTGATGAACAGCAATCCTGCACCCATCCCCTAAAAAACTTGGTATTCACAATATACAATCCATCTTTCATAAAACTGTTGTACTTGTAAACATATTTATTGAATCTAAACAGCATCTATGGAGGCATTTATGCTAATATATCACTAAAGGATAAGTAGCTGAGAAAAAATATTGTTTCTTTCTCTTACACACACACACACACACACACACACACACACACACACACACACACTCTGAGGCGAAAGATGTCAAAATCTAGAGCTATAATTGTGGGTCCAGATGGTTGAAAATCAGTTTATGTTATGTACTTTATTTCTTTGGAGATCTTGCCTAAAAATTTGTTCACTTCAAAAAGAAGTCATATTGTAAAATAAGAAAATATAGAAATAAGCTGCAT
The DNA here is from genome assembly GCF_011762505.2 of Arvicanthis niloticus. Lineage (NCBI taxonomy): Eukaryota > Metazoa > Chordata > Mammalia > Rodentia > Muridae > Arvicanthis > Arvicanthis niloticus. Next base: position 10,838,971 of record NC_047666.1, on the reverse strand, counting down.
TGCAATTTATAAAATAAATGTAATTAATATGCCAATTATTATAGTCTATACTGTCTTTCAATGTATTATTACTTATTTTTTGAGATTATAATATAGTTACATAATTTTTTCTTTCTTCTTCATCTAAACCCTGACATATACCATTCTTCCATATTTTTCAATTTAAGGGATTCTTTTTTAAATTAATTTTTATCTGTCTATCTATCTATCTATCTATCTATCTATCTATCTATCTATCTATCTATCATTTATCTATATTATTAAATGCATCCTGCTCAATCTGTTTCTCGTTTGTATGCTCTCAGCACTGACCCTTTGTTATTGGATAATCAAGTGGTTTGCTTTTCCTTGGAGAAGACTCTCCCAACTAAGCATTCCTTAATTGACTTAGTTGTTGTATAGGGTTGAGGCCTTGTCTTCTTTCTCCCATATACTTTAGCATGTCTATTGGTTTTGACTTGGTTAAGCATGTGTTTAGGCCATCATATTAGGGAGACTTTATAGGTGTAGCTTCTGACTACACTAAAAAACACAGGCTCATAACAAACTTCTGATTCTCTGGCTCTTAATATTTATGACCACTCTTGGCTTTAGGCGACGAAGTTGTTTTGTAGATATATCCATTTGGGGCTGGACTTGACAACTCTGTATTTTGATTGGTTGTGTTTTTCTAGTATGATTTCTATCTTTTGCCAAGACTATAATAGTTTTAAAACTTTTATGATGGTTGATGTGTTTGTTTATGGGTATATTGCAGAATGTCTGAATAAAATTTTTACTAATTTCTTATTTCCTTAGATAAGTTTTTAAGTTAATAGTTTCAGATTTAATGTTTTCAAAACCAATATAACATTAGTTCTTATCCTTTCAGATACCTGATCTTGTGAAAAGACAAACTAGGTTCTTCAGTTCTAATGTCTAGTGACAAGAACAGAAAAAGGGGTTGCTGGGTGAGTAGATGTTTTCCACCCTGAAGATGTCTCAATGGGAGAACTGCCCTGTCTTCAGAGTATCTTGTTGGCACAGCATTGGATTTTGGACTGTCATATGGGGTGACCCTGCTTATTCACAATAATCTGCATTCCTTGTTCATGTCTCAGCTCCTGATGACATTTGCAGATTTGATTTGATGGGCACTTAGTTGTGTCACTTCCCCTTGAAAACAAAGGAAACCATATCCTTTTTCTATTGTATGAAATCAAATGGCTTTCTCTTTTTGCTAAGGATCATAATGTGAAGTGAATTGTTGCTTGAAAAATATGATATTATTGAGATTTCAAAATGATCCTATGCTTTTCTATTCTTTGCAGTACACCATATATACTGTATATTTTTATCTTACTGTTATTTTATGTTTGTTTTATTATTTTGAGAAAGAGAAGATAAAAGAAAAAAGGAAATATATATATATATATATATATATATATATATGAAGAGAGAGAGAAAGAGAGAGAGAGAGAGAGAGAGAGAGAGAGAGAGAGAGAGAGAGAGAGAGAGAGAGAGCATGAAGTTTGGATGAGTAAAGGATCTAGAAGTTGGGAGAGGAGAAATGCTCAAAATATATTGAATGTATTATATAAAATTATTTTAAGGAAATGGGGTGAAGATTGATCAGGGTAGTCATGAAATCTCTTAAGATTTGCTTGAGATGCTCTATGAATGCTTTTGCCAACCCCAAAGACCCATGAGGCAAAGCAGGTGTTTTTTGAGTACTAGCCTTACTGAGCTACTTTGCATGTTGTGTCACTAGCCAATGGTTCAGGCTGTTCAAAGTATATGTAAAGGCAGCTTTTCAGTGTCTTAAGATGCAGCCTCTAGACCAGCTCTTAGAGATGAAGTCAGTTGTTCTCCTGATATGGGTGCTGCTATTCTGGGTACCAGGTGAGACGGTTCAGGGAATTGTGAAGAACATCTACCAAAGCCATGTCTTTATTCCAAGTTTCTGGGCTGGATCTTGATCATTGAAATAGCTGCACTTGTAATTTGGTATTTCCTTTCCCAGGTTCTCTTTTATTTTGTAATACCTCAGAATGATCCTTGTGACAATTGTAACATGAGTCACATGTCTCAGTCTGAGATAATTTCCATATATCAGCAAAACAGTAGTTTTGTATCTTTATCATTACAGGTTTCATTAGGAACATTGTACTGACCCAGTCTTCAGATTCCTTGGCTGTGACTTTGGGACAAAAGGTCTTCATCTCCTGCAGGGCTAGTGACAGTGTCAATAAATTTGGCTTAAATCTTATGCACTGGTACCAACAGAAACTAGGACAGCTTTCTAAAATCCTGATTTATAATGAATTCAGTCGAGCACCTAGGATCCCTGCCAGGTTCAGTGGTGATGAGGCTGAATTAAACTTCACCTTCACCATTAATCCTATGGAAGCTGATGATGTCACAACCTATTACTGTCAGCAAGGTCTAACATTTCTTTCCAGAGCCTTTGATATCTAACGAAAAATCTGAGGGCTGCTATATACTGAGGTACAATCTCTCTGATGTCTTTACCTTGTACCTCAACTAGGGCCGTGTAGAAGGCTTGTTTGAAAAAGGAGGTGAACTACAAAACAGAATCCTCTTAAGCTCACAATGGCATTTACTTCCTCTGCATATTGCATCTTATAATTAAATAATTTCCTTAGTAAAATGTTGTCCTTGTTACTATTTCTTTTATGTATTTACTAATGTATTTATGTATTTATTTATTCATTTATTCAATTATTCATTTATTCACTTTACATTACTATCACAACTCTCTTCTCTTCTCTAAGTCTCACCCTCATAGACTACATCCTTTCCTCTCCTGAGAGATGTGAAGGGCACCCATGGGTACCAACCTACCCTGGCACTTCAAGTCACAGTAGGACTAAGTTTGTTCTCTCCCATTGAGGCAATACAAGGCAGCCCAGCTAGCAGAAATGCATCCAAAGGCAGAGACAGACTCCATTTCAATTTTTAAATGAACCATATGAAGACTAAGACTTGCTACTATTTCTTTAAAAAGTTTTTATATTTAATAATTTTTTAATTAAACAATGATTTAAAAATTAAAAGAAACTGTTAAAGAATCATCAGATCCTACTACGAAAACCAATACTGATCAAAATTGGAAACTCTGGATGAAATTGACAATTTTCTAGAATGATACTGGATATCATAATTAAATCAGTATCAGATAAACCATATAAACTCATACACCCTAAAGAAATAAAAGCAGTCATTAATAGTCTCACAACCAAAAATACAAAACCAGATGGGTTTAGTGTAGAATTCTATCAGACTTTCAAACAAGATCTAAAATGTTCACTCTTGAAACTATTCCACAAAATAGCAACAGAGGAACACTGCCAAATTTATACTATGAACCACAATTATGCTCACACCTAAGCCACACAAAGATCCAAAAAAGAAAGAGAACTTTAGAACAATTTCCCTTATGAATATCAATGCAAAAATACTCAATAAAATTCTTGCCAACCGAATCCAAGAACACATCAAAATGATCATCCATAATGATCAAGTAGGCTTCATCTTATGGATGAAAAGATGGTTCAATACATGGAAGTCTATCATTGTAATCCTCTATATAACAAAATTTATGGAAAAAACCCATATGATTAGTTCATTAGATGCTGAGAAAGCATTTGACCAAATTCAACATCCCTTCATGATAAAAATTTGGAAAAACTATGAATTCAAGCAATATACAGCAAACCAGTAGGCAACATCAAACTAAATGGAAAGAAGTTTGAAGCAATTCCTCTAAAATCAGGACCTAGACAAGGCTGCCCATTCTCTTGCTACCTATTCAATATAGTACTGGAAATCCTAGCCAGAGCAATTAGACCACAAAAGAAAGTGAAGGGGATATAAACAGTTAAGGAACAATTCAAAATATGACAAATAACATAAAATACCTTGGTGTGAATCTAAACAAAGAAAGTAAAAGATCTATATGACAAAAACTTCATGTCTCTGAAGAAAAAAAATCAAAGAAGATCTCAGAAAATGGAAAGATCTCCCATGCTCATGGGTTGGCAGGATTAATATAGTAAAAATGGCCATCTTGCTGAAAACAATCTACAGATTCAATGCAATCACCATCAAAATTCCAACTCAATTCTTCATAGAACTAGAAAGAGCAATTTGCCAATTCATTTGGAATAACAAAAACCATAGGATTGTGAGAACAATTCTCAACACTAAAAGAACTTCTGGGGCAATCACCATCCCTGACCTCAAGCTAATTACTACAGAGCAATAGTGATTAAAAACTTTATGGTATTGGTACAGAGACAGACAGGAAGATCAATGGAATAGAATTGAAGACCCAGAAATGAACATATGCACCTATGGTCACTTGATCTTTGATAAAGGAGCTAAAACCATTCAGTGGAAAAAAGACAGCATTTTCAAGAAATGGTGCTGGTTCAACTGGAGGTAAGCATGTAGAAAAATGAAAATTGATCCATTCTTATCTCTTTGTATAAAGCTTAAGTCCAAGTGGATAAAGGACCTCCACATAACACCAGATACACGGAAACTAATAGAAGAGAAGTTAGGGGAAAACCTCGAATACTTGGGCACAGGAGAAAAGTTCCTGAACAAAACACCAATGGCTTATGCTATAACATCAAGAATTGACAAATGGGACCTCATAAAATTGCAAAGCTTTTGTAAAGCAAAGGACACTGTTAATAGGACAAAACAGCAACTAATAGATTGGGAAAAGGTCTTTACCAATCCTGCATCTGATCAAGGGCTAGTATCCAATATATACAAAGAACTCAAGAAATTAGACTTCAGACAACTAAATAACCCTATCAAAAATGGGGTACAGTGCTCAACAGAGTATTCTCAACTGAGGGAACTCAAATGGCCAAGAAACACCTAAAGAAATGTTCAACATCCTTAGTCATCAGGAAAATGCACATCAAAACAACACTGAGATTCCACCTCACACCAGTCAGAATGGGTAAGATAAAAAATCTTGGGCAACCCTTCCGGTCTGGGCCAGAGCACTGAGCAGATCTTGGGTGACAGCTCTGACCCCAATCTCTAAGAACCCAAAGGAAGTGGGGATCCCAGGTGCTCTAACTCAGGCAGTATCTTAAGGTAAGCAGACAGCAAGGCTTTCTAGGTGCTTTCTCCTAAAAGTCGGCTCCCAACATACCACTCCTTGACATACACCCTGAGGATTCTCCAAAGTGTAATAAAGACACATGCTCCACTATGTTCATAATAGCCATATATATATATATATATATATATATATATATATATTAGCAAAAACAAGCCAGATGGCCCTCAAGAGAGGAATGGATACAGAAAATGTGGTACATTTATACAATGGAGTACTACTCAGCTATTAAAAACAATGACTTCATGAAATTATGAGGCAAATGGATGGATCTATAAAATATCATCCTGAGTGAGGTAACTCATTCACAAAGGAACACACATGATATGTACTCACTGATAAGTGAATATTAGGCAAAGACCATGGAATACAGGATACAACTCAGAGACCCCATGAACATCAAGAGGAAAGAAGACCAAAGAGTAGATGCTTCAGTCCTAGTTAGAAGTGGGAGTAAAATAAGCAAGGGAAGTAGAGGGTGAGAGAAACTTGAGAGAAAGAGAAAAGGGGAAGGGAAAAAAGGGGAGAGTCAGGTATGGGAGGAAATGGAGAAGATGTACAGAGGATCTCCAGAGAGGTGAACAGAGGTGTGTAGCAATGGGGGTGGGGAACTATGGGCAGGAACCACAGAGATGACATTAGCAAAATACCCTACAAATCGAAGAGTGAACCAGGCAAGTCCATATCCAGAAGTTAGGACTGCCCCCCCCCCCCGTTTGAGGGATGGGGCCACCCATCCATCTCCAAACTTTTAACCCAGAACTGTTCCTGTCTAAAGGAAATACAGGGACAAAGAGTAGAGCGGAGACTGAAGGAAACAATATCCAGAGATGCCTCCATCTGGGGATCCATCCCACATGCAGACACCAAACACAGACATTGTTGCAGATGCCAAGAAGTGCTTGCTGTCAGGAGCCTGATATAGCTATCTCCTCAGAGACTCTGTCAGATCCTGACGAATACAGATGGGGATGCTCACAGCCAACCATAGGACTGAGCACAGGGACCCCAATGGAGGAGTCAGGGAAAGGACTGAAGGAGCTTAAGGGAACTTAACTGACATCAGTGGTAGGGGAGACCCTTGGTACTGTGAAGGCTTGATGCCCCAGTGTAGAGGAATGCTGTGGCAGTGAGGCTGGAGTAGGTAGGTGAGTAAGGGAGCACCCTCAAAGAAGCAGGATTAGGGGAGAATGCCATAGGGGGTTTGCAGAGGGGAACCCAGAAAGAGGATAATATTTGAAATGTAAATAAATTAAATATCCAATTTAAAAAAAGAAATAAGCCTTCTGGTCTGGGTCAGAGCACTGAGCAGATCTTGGGCAGCAGCTCTGCCCCCAATCTCTAAGAACCCAGAGGAAGCAGGGCTCCCAGGTGCTCTAACTTGGGCAGTATCTTAGGTAAGGAGACAGCAACGCCCGCCCCAAACAGGGAGTAACTGGGACCCACAAGGACCCAGGAAGTCACTCCTGGCCCAGAGCACTGGTTCCCTTTGGTCTGGGCCAGAGCACTGAGCAGATCATGGGTGGCAGCTCTGGCCCCAATCTCTAAGAACCCAGAGGAAATGGGGCTCCCAGAGCTCTAACCTAGGCAACATCCTGTCTGCGCTTGAGCACTGAGCAGATTCTGGGCCCCAGCGCTTACCCCAGTAGTTACACCCACCCCACAAAGTTCTGATACAAATGAGATAATAGGAAAGACAGGCTCCAGTCAGGGACAGGGGAGATAGCACTAAGGAGATACAGATGGCAAAAGGCAAGTGCAAAAACATAAGCATCAGTAACCCAGGGTACTTGGCATCATTAGAACCTAGTTCTCCCACACTAGAAAGTCCTGAATTCCCCTTATCACCAGGAAAACAAGATTCAGATTTAAAATCACTTCTAATGATGATGATAGAGGACTTTAAGAAGGACATAAATAACACTCTCAAAGAATTTGAGGCGAACACAGGTAAACAGGTAGAAGCCCTTAAAGAGGAAACACAAAAATCCCTTAAAAAATTACAAGGGAACACAACCAAACAGGTGAAGGAATTGAACAAAACCATCCAGGACATAAAAATGGAAGTAGAAACAATCAAGAAATCACAAAGGGAGACTACCCTGGAGATAGAAAACCTAGGAAAGAAATCAGGAGTCATAGACACAAGCATCACCAACAGAATACAAGAGACAGAAGAGAGAATCTCAGGTGCAGAAGATACCATAGAAAATATCAACACAACTGTCAAAGAAAATACAAAATGCAAAAAGTTCTTAACAGAAAATATCCAGGAAATCCAGGACACAATGAGGAGACCAAACCTAAGGAAAATAGGTATAGATGAGAGTGAGAGTAAAGATTCCCAACTTAAAGGGCCAATAAATATCTTCAACAAAATTATACAGGAAAACTTCCTTAATCTAAAGAAAGAGATGCCCATAAACATACAAGAAGCCCATAGAACGCCAAATAGACTAGACCAGAAAAGAAATATGTCCTGTCACATTATAATCAAAACACCAAGTGCACAAAAGAAAGAAAAATATTAAATGCAGTAAGGGAGAAAGGCCAAGTAACATATAAAGGCAGACCTATCAGAATTACACCAGACTTCTCACCAGATACTATGAAAGCTAGAAGATGCTGGACAGATGTCATACAGACCCTAAGAGAACACAAATGCCAGCTCAGGCTAATATACCCAAAAAAACTCTCAATTACTATAGATGGAGAAATCAAGATATTTCATGACAAAACCAAATTTACACAATATCTTTCCACAAACCCAGCATTACAAAGGATAATAGCAGGAAAGCTCCAATACAAGGAGGGAAATTATACCCCAGAAAGAGCAAGAAAGTAACCCTCTTCCAACAAATCCAAAAGAAGATAGCCACACAAAGATAACTTCATCTCTAAAACAAGAATAACAGGAGACAACAATCACTGTTCTTTAATATCTCTTAACATCAATGGACTCAGTTACCCAATTAAAAGACATAGGCTAACGGACTGGATACATAAACGGGACCCAGCATTTTGCTGCATACAGGAAACCCACCTCAGTGCAAAGACAAACTCTACCTTAGAGTAAAAGGCTGGAAAACAATTTTTCAAGTAAATGGTCTTAAGAAACATTCTAAAATCTCCAGCCTGAGAACACAAAGGGGGGGGGGGACTCATGGCTCCACCTGTATAGGTAGTTGAGGGTAGCCTTGCCAGGCATAGGTGGAAGTGGACAGCCTTGGTACCTGAAAGTTTGGATTCCCTAGTGTTGGGGAATTGCAAGACCAGGGAGGTAGGAATGAGAGGATGGTGGGAGCACACCCTCATAGTAATTGGAGCGGGGAAATGGGGTAAGGGGTTAGGCATCAGTGGCAGTAGAGGGCCTAGGTGCCTAAAAGTTTGGACTCCCTGATGTTGGGAAATTTGAGAGCAGGAAGGCAAAAATGGGAGGATGGTGAGAGCATACCCTCATAGAAACTCCTAGAATTATATGGATTAGACATGACAGAGGCAGGATGCCAGAAGACTAGATTCCAGAATTCAAACAAAAATTGTCTTGATACTAAAATTTGCTTTCAGAATTGTATATTCCAGAATACATAGCCTTGGTGTATCTACTCTTCAAGCAAGCTGAGCAGACCTGCTCGGACCTCTGATGTCCTGGAATTCTAGTTGGATGAAGTGAAGACACAGTGTCAGAGGCTTATCAATTTACTCTTCCCCCAACCCCTCTTCTAATATCTCAACACCCATAATCAGCTTGAAGAAGTTAATGAAGGGTTGACACCCCTATTCCCTGGGCTTGGGGACTGAGGTGGTTAATATTGGGCTGTCTTTCTAGGGAAAAGTAGTGGTTTTGGTGGAACAGGGAGGATTAGCTAGGATTTATTGCATAGCCATAACCTACTAGTAGAAATACGTATAATTGTTATTAAGATGAAGTTATAATATCTTAAATGGTACAAAATTTACTTTGATTTCAAATTTAAGGTTTTCATTGGTATGAGCTTCTTATTAATATAAAAGTGAGATGAATATTGTTACTATCATAGGCATTGCACCTGTATAACACATTTAGGAATACAAGGCTTAGACCCAGTCCTTCTTTAACTTTTTTAACTTGTTTGAAATAGTTAGCCTATGAGTTAAGAGCCTATAGCAAATTCATGGCTTTGAGTTTATTGTTAGGGTGTTTTCTATATTTTCTTTAGAAATATCTGAGAGGAGTTAACAGACAACAGTCCAGATTGACTTACATGGATAGTTGGTTTTCAAAACATCAGAAATCCACAGAATTGATGTTACAAACATTTCTGTATTAATGGTCATTTTGATTCGAGACCTGTCTGCTCCTGACAGCTTCCTGTATTGAATTCTAAGAAGCAATTGAGCATCTTTGGAGTTATTCCAATTGTGGTGAGTCAGCCACTAGGCAAGAATTGCCTCTTTACATCAACAGACAAATCACTGTCCAGAAAAGGACACACTTGCAGAATAGTCGACTGATTATATCTGCCAAGACAGTAATCAGCCCTTAATAATTCTGCATCACTAGGTCTGTCAGATGATCCTGGGCCAGAAGGCTGAAGATCAGATGCTCCAATGTTCTGTAGTATAGGGACTGTCCAGGTGTTCAGAGGTCTCTATAAATTGGCTATGTTTTAGAAGCTATGCTTTGTGCTTCCCATAATTTCAGTTAACTTAGTCATTCTGGATTTCTGATGGGGTTGAAAACTTATAGTCTCATAGCCAATCCTTGCTACTTACTTTGAGAGAAAAGATTTGAGAGGATGGTTTTTAGCTTACATTCATTCTAAAGCCAAGAAAAAGCCAGGTTCAGAACTAAGTGTTTTATTTAGGAGAGATGACAGAGGTTCTGGTTAGTCAACAAAATGATGGACTGGGTATTAGGTCTATCTTGCACCTTACTGACATAAATTGGTATAGTTATGCTCTAACTGTATTTTGAGAGAAAAGTTTTATTTTAACAGGAAGGGTGATATGTAAGAGGAGCTAAGGTGGGAGTAGTAAGGAGAGGAGGAGCTAGGTGATGAGAGAGAAAGAGAGAGGGGGCCAGACATGGAGGCAGATGTTCACATGTCTCTGCCAGTCAAAGATAGTTGATATATTTATGTTGGGTATTAGGTTACACTTCTGACTGATATTGGGCATTACGAAATTCATAAAGCCATTGGTTAACATTAAAATAATTGTATAAAATCAAAAAGGAGCAGGGGGTATGGGATAGGGGTTTTCTAGGTAGGGGAAATGGGGAAAGGGGATGGCATCTGAAATGTAAATATATTATCCAATAAAACAAAAACAAAAACAAAAATTGTTTAAATAAATAAATAAATAAATTTAAAACTCTGAAAAAAAAAAAAACTTGGGCAATAGCAGATCCTGTCAGGGATGTGGAAAAAGACAAACACTCCTCCATTGTTGGTGGGTTTGTATGCTGGTGCAACCACTCTGGAAATCAGTCTGGTGGCTCCTCAGAAAATTGGACATAACATTACCTGATGACACAGATCTACCACTCCTGGGCATATACCCTGGGCATATACTCTTCTTTTACTTCTTCAAGCTGATTAAGGGTGTTGAGATATTAGAAGGAGGGGGGAGAGTAAATTGATAAGTCTCTGATGCTGTGTCTTCACTGCATCCAGCTGGAATTCCAGGACATCAGAGGTTTGGGCAGGTCTGCTCAGTATGCTTGATGAGTAGATACACCAAGGCTGTGTATTCTGCAATATACAATTCTCAGAACAAGTTTTAGTATCAAGAAAAAAAGAATTTTTTTCCCCTAGAGGGTTGACATTTTTTAAAAGATGTTGGTTCTAACAACTTTTCTTTTTTTCCCTTTTTAAAATTGGTTGTAATATTTACATTTCAAATTTTATCCCCTTATCCCATTCCCCCCACCACCCAGGAACCCCTTATCCCATCTTCTGTCCTTGTGATTCTATGAGAGTGAGATTTTCCAGTTTCTATGATACTGTTTCCATTAACGTAAACTGTCATCTATATTTCTAAATCCTTCCCTTTGTGTTATTAAATCTCCTATTTTTCTTTTTTTATTCTTTTTTCCTCCTTTCCCCTTTTTTCATCTCTCTTTTTAAAAATTGGGTATTACATTTACCTTTCAGATTTTATCACCTTACCCTATTTCCTCCCATCACCCAGAAACCTCCTATCCCATCCCCTTCCTCATGTTTTTGTGAGGCAGTGCCCACACCTACGCCCCCACTATCCCCTCCCCACCTTCACATTTTCCCCCACACTCTGTGTTCATTAGTTATGGGACCAAGAAACTCCTCTCCCACCTATGCCTGACAAGGCTGTCCTCCCCTACATATACTGTTGATCATACCATTGATCATACACTTGATCATACACTTGATCATACCAGTGGTTAGCTGTGAGCATCATACTCTAAATGTGTTAGTCTTTGGCAGACCTCTAAGTAGACAGCTATATCATATTCTTGACAGCATGCACTTCGAGCCATCCACATTGGTGTCTAGCTTAGGTGACTGTACATGGGATGAATACCTAGGTGGAATGGTCTCCTGAAGGCCCCTCCAACAGTTTCTGTCCCATGTTTTGTTTCTATATTTGCTCCCTTGAGTATTTTTGTTACTCATTCTGAGTAGAACTGAGGCATCTTCTCTTGGTCTTCCCTCTTCTTCATGAGCTTCATGTGGTCTGCGGGTTGAGTTTTCAATATTCCAAGCTTTTGGGCTAACTTCCACTTAACAGTGAGTAAATATCATGTGTGTTTTTTTGTGATTGGGTTAACTCGCTCAGGCTGATAATTTCTAGATCCATCCATTTACCTAAAAATGTCTCAAATTCATTATTTTTAAAAGCTGAGTAATACTCCATTGTATAGATGTACCACATTTTTTTGTATCCATTCCTCTGTTGAGGGACATCTTGGTTCTTTCCAGCTTCTGGCTATTATAAATAAGGCTGCTATGAATATAATGGAGCATATGTCCTTATTATATGTTGGAGCATCTTCTGGGTATATGCCCAGGAGTGCTATAGCTGGATCCTCAGGTAATGCTATGTCTAGTTTTCTGAGGAACTGCAAGACTGATTTCCAGAGTGGTTGTACCAGCTTGCAATCCCACCAACAATGGAGGAGTGTTCCTCTTTCTCCACATCCTCTCCAGCATCTACTATCACCTGAGTTTTTGATCTTAGCCATTCTGACTGGTGTGAGGTGGTATCTCAGGGTTGTTTTGATTTGCATTTCCCTGATGACTAAGGATGTTGAACATTTCTTAAGGTGCTTCTCAGCCATTCGAGTTTCCTCTGTTGTGAATTGTTTAGTTCTGTACCCCATTTTAATAGGGTTATATGGTTGTCTGGAGTATAATTTCTTGAGTTCTTTGTATATCTTGGATATTAACCCTCTATCAGATGTAGGATTGGTTAAGATCTTTTCCCAATCTGTTGGTTGCCATTTTGTCTTATTGACAATGTCCTTTGCCTTACAGAAGCCTTGCAATTTGATGAGGTCCCATTTGTCAATTCTTGATCTTAGAGCATAAGCCATTGGTGTTCTGTTCAGGAAATTTTCCCCTGTGCCTAGGTATTCGAGGGTCTTTCCCACCTTCTCTTCTATTAGTTTCAGTGTATCTGGTTTTAAGTGAAGGTCTTTTATCCACTAGGATTTGAGCTTTGTACAAGGAGATATGAATGGATTGATTTGCATCCTTCTACATGTTCACCTCCAGTTGAACCAGCACCATTTGCTAAAGGCTGTCCTTTTTCCACTGGATGATTTTAGCTCCTTTATCAAAGATCAAGTGACCATAGGTGTGTGGGCTCATTTCTGGATCTTCAATTCTATTCTATTGATCTTCCTGCCTGTCTCTGTACCAATACCATGCAGTTTTTATTACTATTGCCCTGTAGTATATAGTTTGAGCTCAGGGACAGTGATTCCACCAGAAGTTCTTTTGTTGTTGAGAATAGTTCTCACTATCCTTGGTTTTTTGTTATTCCGAATAAATTTGCAAATTGCTCTATCTCTATGAAGAATTGATTTGGAATTTTGATGGGGATTGCATTGAATCTATAGATTGCTTTCGGCAATATGGCCATTTTTACTACATTAACCCTGCCAATCCAGGAGCATGGGAGATCTTTCCATCTTCTGAGATCTTCTTCAATTTCTTTCTTCAGAGACTTGAAGTTCTTGTCACACAGATCTTTCGCTTGCTTGGTTAGATTTACTCCAAGGTATTTTATATTATTTGTAACTATTGTGAAGGGTGTCATTTCCCTAATTTCGTTCTCAGCCTGTTTACCTTTTGAGTAGAGGAAGGCTACAGATTTGTTTGAGTTGATTTTATATCCAGCCATTTTACTGAAGTTGTTTATCAGGTTTAGGAGTTCTCTGGTGGAAGATTTAGGGTCACTTAGGTATACTATCATATCATCTGCAAATAGTGAAATTTTGACTTCTTCCTTTCCTATTTGTATCCCTTTGACTTCCTTTTTGTTGTTTAATCGCTCTAGCTAGGACTTCCAGTACTATATTGAGTAGGTTGGGTGATAGTGGGCATCTTAGTGGGATTGCTTCAAGTTTCTCTCCATTTAGTTTGATGTTGGCTACTGGCTTGCTGTATATTGCTTTTACTATGTTTAGATATGGACCTTGAATTTCTAATCTTTCCAAGACCTTTAACTTGAAGGGATGTTGAATTTTGTCAAATGCTTTCTTAGCATCTAGTGAGATGATTATGTGTTTTTTTCTTTGAGTTTATTTATGTAGTGGATTACATTGATGGATTTCCGAATATTGAACCATCCCTGCATTCCTGGGATAAAGCCTACTTGATCATGATGGATGATTGCTTTGATGTGGTGTTTGATTCAGTTTGTGAGAATTTTATTGAGTATTTTTGCATCAATATTCATAAGAGAGATTGGTTTGTAGTTCTCTTTCTTTGTTGGGTCTTTGTGAGGCTTAGGTATGAGCGTAATTATAGCTTCATAGAACTGTTGGGTATTGTTCCTTCTGTTTCTATTCTGTGGAATAGTTTGAAGAGAATTGGTATTAGGTCTTCCTGGAAGGTCTGATAGAATTCTGCACTAAAACCATCTGGCCCTGTACTTTTTTTGGTGGGGAGCTTTTTAATGACGGCTTCTAATAATTTAGGGGTTATGCGACTGTTTAGATGGTTTATCTGCTCCTCATTTAACTTTGGTACCTGGTATCTATCGAGAAAATTGTCCATTTCATCCAGATTTTCCAATTTTGGTGAGTATAGGCCTTTGTTGTAGGATCTCATGATTTTGTTCAATTTCCTGTGTTTCTGTTGTTATGTTTCCCTTTTCAGTTCTGATTTTATTAATTTGAGTACTGTCTCTGTGCCCTGTGGTTAGTCTGGCTAAGGGTTTGTCTATCTTGTTGATTTTCTCAAAGAACCAGCTCCTGGTTTTGTTGATATTTTGTATAGTTCTTTCTGTTTCAACTTGGTTGATTTCAGCCCATGAGTTTGATTATTTCCTACTCGTCTACTCCTCTTGGGCATATTAGCTTTTTTTGTTCTAAGGCTTTCAGGTGTGCTGTCAAGTTATTAATGTATGTTCTTTCTATTTTCTTTTTGTGGGCACTTAGAGCTATGATTTTTCCTCTTAGTACTGCTTTCATGTAGTCCCACAAATTTTGATATGATGTGTCCTCATTTTCGTTTAAATCTAAAAAATCTTTAATTTCTTTCTTTATTTCTTCCTTGACCAAGTTATCATTGAGTAGAGCATTGTTCTGTTTCCACATGTATGTGGGCTTTCTGTTGTTTTTGTCCATGTCAAAGACTAGTCTTAGTCCATGGTGGTCTGATAGGGTACAAGGGATTATTTCAACCTTTTTTTTTATCTGTTGAGGCCTATTTTGTGACCAATTATATGGTCTATTTTGGAGAAGGTACCATGAGTTGCTGAGAAAAAGGTATATTCTTTTTTTTTTTTTAGGATGAAATGTTCTATAGATGTCAGTTAAGTCCAATTGGTTTATAACTTCTGTTAGTTTCATTGTGTCTTGGTTTAGTTTTTGTTTCCATGATCTGTCCATAGCTGAGAGTGGGGTGTTGAAATCTCCCACTATTATTGTGTGAGGTGCAATGTATGCTTTAAACTTTAGTAAAGTTTCTTTTATGTATGTGGGTGCCCTTGCATTTGGAGCATAGATGTTCAGGGTTGCAAGTTCTTCTTGGTACATTTTTCCTTTGATGAATATGAAGTGTCCTTCTTTATCTTTTTTGATTACTTTTGGTTGAAAAACAATTTTTTTTGATATTAGAATTGCTACTCCAGCATGTTTCTTAGGGCCATTTGCTTGGAAGATTGTTTTCCAACCTTTTACTCTGAGGTATTGTCTGTTTTTTCACAAAGGTGCATTTCCTGTATGCAACAAAATGTTGGGTCCTGTTTATGTATGGTATGTCTTTTTATTGGAGAATTGAGTCTATTGACATTAAGAGATATTAAGGAAAAAGAAATACTGTTTCCTGTTATTTTTGTTATTGGCAGTGGAGTTATGTTTGTATAGCTACCTTCTTTTAGGGTTGTTGGAAGATTACTTTCTTGCTTTTTCTAGGTTGTAGTTTCCCTCTTTGTGTTGGAGTTTTCCTCCAATTATCCTTTGAAGTGCTGGATATGTGGCAAGATATTGTGTAAATTTGGATTTGTCATGGAATATTTTGGTTTCTCCATCAATGTTGATTGAGAATTTTGCTGGGTATAGTAGTCTGTGCTGGCATTTGTGTTCTCTTAGCGCCTGTATGATATCAGTCTAGGATCTTCTGGCTTTTATAGTCTCTGGTGAGAAATCTGGTGTCATTCTTATAGGTCTGTCTTTATATGTTACTTTGCCTTTTTTCTTACTGCTTTTAGTATCTTCTCTTTGTTTTGTATATTTGATGTGTTGATTATTATGTGATGGGAGGTATTTCTTTTCTGGTCTAGTCTATTTGGGGTTCTGTAGTGTTCTTGTATAGTTAAGGACATCTCTTTCTTTAGGTTAGGGAAGTTTTCCTCTATAATTTTGTTGAAGATATTTACTGGCCCTTTAATTTGGGAATCTTCCCCTTCATCTATACCTATTATCCTTAGGTTTGGTCTTCTCATTGTGTCTTGGATTTCCTGGATGTTTTTTTGTTAGAAGCTTTTTACATTTCACATTTTCTTTGACCGTTGTGACTATGTTTTCCATGGTATCTTCTGTGCATGAGATTCTCTCTTCTATTTCTTGTATTCTGTTGGTGATGTTTGGGACTATGACTCCTGATCGTTTGCCTAGGTTTTCTATCTCCAGGGTAGTCTCTCTTTGAGATTTGTTTATTGTTTCTTCTTGCATTTTTAGATCCTGGATGGTTTTGTATAATTCCTTCACCTGTTTGCTTGTGTTTTCTAGCATTTCTTTAAGGGCTTCTACCTGTTTGCCAGCGTTCTCCTCAAATTCTTTGAGAGTGTTGTTTATGTTTTTTTTAAAGTCCTCCATCATCATCATGAGAAGTGATTTTAGTTCTGAATCCTGTTTTTCTGGTGTGATAGGGTGTCCAGAACTTGCTATGGTGGGGGAACTGGGTTCTGGTGATGCCAAGTAACTTTGGTTTCTGTTGTTTATGTTCCTGTGCTTGCCTTTTGCCATTTGGTTAGCTCTAGTGCTACCCTCTCTCACTGGTTCTAATTGGGGACTGTCTTTCCAGTTATCTTGTTTTGTTAGAACTCCTCAGGGTCCAGGTGTCTCTGTGATCATGTGATCCTGAGCTCCAGCTGCTGTGAGTGCAGTGTCTCCTCTAGGATATCTCAGGGTAAGGTGACTGCTGTTCTGGGTTCGGTGGCTCCTCTAGGATGACTCTGGGTATGGTGTCTCCTGCTCTGAGTTTGGTGGCCTCTCTAGGATGTCTCAGAATATGGTTTCCACCAGGGTGCAGACCCACTAGGTGTCTGCCTTTCTGAGGACACTGACCGCTCTGGGCTGACTCAGGATGCAGTTTCCACAAGGGTACAGACTGGCTGGATGCCTGCCCTTGCCACTGGGATCCTCGGGGGAGGGCGGGTTGAAGGGGAGTGGAATTCCACAAGGGCAGGGTTTCAGTACCTGGGGGGGGGTGGTCTTGAGAGCTTCCTACTTCCAGCTGTGGCTCTGGTGCATAGGGCGGTGCACAGCTGGGCCTACCTGCCTCCCTGAGGATACTGGCCTCTCAGACATGTCTCAGGATACAGTTTCCACAAGGGTGTAGACCCTCTGGGTGTCTGCCTCCTTTAGGACACTGGCCTCCCAGGGATGTCTCAGGATACAATCTCCCCAAGGGCACAGACCCCGCTGGGTGTCTGCACCCCGCTACCAGGATGGATCCCTGGAGGATCGGAAGGGAGTGGAGTTCCACAGGGGTGAGGTTGTGTACCTGTGGAGGGGTCCTGTGAGCTTCCTACTCCCAGCTGTGGGTCTGGTATGTAGGGCAGTGCACCACCAGCCTTACCTGGCTCCCCGAGGGCACTCTACTTCCAGGGATGGCTCTGGATACAGTCTGCCCAAAGACACAGACCATGCTGCGTGTCTGCCTCACCTGCTGATTTTTAATGGAAGTCTGTCATGAAAGCATCTAGACACTTGTGGTTCAAGAGAGTTAAGTTGTTCCTTTGAGAGCTTCTATGTTGACTTCCTTCCCAGTGATTATTTCTTCAAAAGTAATCACTGTGAGTACTTTTGGCTCTTGATTTGTCCTGAGTACTCTCATTCAACTGTGTTCAGGAAATTTACTTCCTTATTTGATGACTAATTTGCATAGATCTCTAAAGGGCAGCCCAGCTGCCAGGATTTATAAACCAGGCCTTTTCAGTGAGATCTGAAATACATCAGACCAGCATGAGCATCAAAATAGAGTCACGGACTCAGTTCTTCATATTCCTATTGCTCTGGTTGTCTGGTGAGACATTTAAAAGTATTACAATATCTTAATATAATTAAATTGTGTGTAAATAACTATTTCCTATAGGAAGTCAATAGTAAGTAGACAATGCCAGTAGAAAGGACACTTTAGATTATAACATTTGTATCATGAAGTCTTTGTGTGTATATATGTATACCCATGATCTATTTCTGATTGCAGGTACTGATGGAGACATTGTGGTGACCCAGTCTCCCAAATCCATGTCTACATCAGTAGAAGAAAGGGTCAGCCTGACCTGCCAGACGAGTCAGAATGTGGGGGTCACTCAAGTATACTATCATATAATCTGCAAATAGGGATACTGTAACTTCTTTCTTTCTAATTTGTATCTCTTTGGCATCCTTTTGTTGCCTAATTGATCTCACTACAACATTGAGTACTATACTG
Source organism: Arvicanthis niloticus (assembly GCF_011762505.2). Classification (NCBI taxonomy): domain Eukaryota; kingdom Metazoa; phylum Chordata; class Mammalia; order Rodentia; family Muridae; genus Arvicanthis; species Arvicanthis niloticus. Next base: position 10,820,476 of record NC_047666.1, on the reverse strand, counting down.
AATAGGTAGGGAGAGAATGGGCATCCTTATCTAGTCCCTGATTTTAATGGAATTGCTTCAACTTTCTCTCCATTTAGTTTGATGTTGGCCTACTGGTTTGCTTTATATTGCTTTTACTAGGTTTAGATATGGGCCTTGAAGTCCTGATCTTTCCAAGATGTTTACAATGATCATGTAGATTTTTTCTTCGAGTTGGTTTGTATAATAGATTATATTGATATATTTCCTTTTATTAAACCATTTCTGGGATGAAGCCTATTGATCATGATGGATGATGGTTTTGATGTGTTTTTGCATTCAGTTTGTGAGAATTTTATTGAGTATTTTTGCATTGATATTCATAAGGGAGATTGGTCTAAAGTTCTCTTTCTTTGTTGGGTCTTTGTGTGGTTTAGGTATAAGCCTAATTGTGGCTTCACAGAATGTGGCTTCTGTTTCTATTTTGTGTAATAGTTTCACTAAATTCTAAAAAGTCTTTAATTTTTTCTTTATTTCTTTTTGACCAAATTATCATTGAGGAAAGAGTTGATCAGCTTCCATATGTTTCTGGGCTTTCTGTTGTTTTTGTTGTTATTGAAGACAAGACTTATTATGTGAAGGCAGTGAACATTGGCCAGAGACTTCTGGCAGATATCTGTGGATGAAGGCCTAAAGCTTCTCAGAAGCACATCAAGTTAGAGAGGCTGGGAAAAGGCCAAGCTAGGAGCCCTGAGCTACCTAAAAAGCTGGTGCAGTGCAAGGTACAAACTAAAGATTTCCAAGAGGCTAAACTGATAAGATAATGAGTTTAAAGAACAATAAAAGAGAAGGGAAACTAACTATAAAAAATCAGAGAGATCAACGTTTAATTAAATATAAGAAAACAAAGTCCTGGTTCCTTGTGGTTTGCTTGTGCAACCCAGGAGTGAACACTGGGCTCTGGCTCTCCCCACACCTCACCCACAACCATAGGAATCATAGCCTCCTGGATCTCAGTTGAGGCCCCAACCTATGACCCAATAACCAGTGTAACTGGGACACCCCCATGAATATAGGCGACCCAGGGAACCCAGGAGAAAGGACATGGTCAATAGGACAAAAGAGTAACCCACATACTGGGAAAAGATCTCTATAGAGAGTTACTTTCCAAATTATACAAAGAACTCAAAAGTTATACTCCAGAGAATCAAATACCCCTATTAAAAATTGGTACAGCACTAAACGAAAAATTCTCAACTGAGAAATATCATCCTTAGTCATCAAAAAGATGAAAATTAAAACAATCCTGAGATTCTACCATACAACAATCAGAATGGCTAAGATCAAAAATTTAGGTGACAGCAGATGCTAGTGAAGATACGGAGAAAGAGCAACACTCCACCCTTGCTGGTTGGATTGCACACTGGTAAAACCACTTTGGAAATGAATCTGGCAGATCCTCAGAAAACTAGAAATCATTCTACATGAACACCAAACTAGACCACTATTGGACATATACTCAAAACATGATTCAACATATAATAAGAACACATGCTCCATTACAACTAAGCAGCCTTATTTTTAATAGCCAGAAGCTAGAAATAACCCAGATGTCCTTCAACAGAGGAATGGATACAGAAATTGTGGCACATTTACACTATGGAGTACTACTCAGTTATTAAAACTATGATGTCATGAAATTCACAGGCAAATGAGTGAAACAAAATATTAGCCTGAGTGAGGTAAGCCAGACACAAATGAACACACATAGTATGTACTCACTGATAAGTAGATATTAGCCCAAAAGCTCAGAATACCCACAATAGAACCCATAACCATATGGAGGTTAAGAAGAAGGAAGACCAGAATGTAGATGTTTCAATTCTATATAGAAAGAAAAACAAAACAATCACAGGAGGTAGAGGAAGGGACAGATTTGGGAGGGAGAGAGGATGGAAGGAAAAAAGGTGGGCAGGATTACCTATTGGAAGAGAAAGAGAGAAGTTCAGAGGGTCAAGAAATTGATTAGGAACATGCAGCACTCGGGGATGGGGAACTGGGCATAGCCACTGGAAAGTTCCATCCAGATGCAAGGGAAATGAGAGTTTCCCAAGACCCAATGATGATGACTTTAGCCGAAATATTTCACAAAGGGGAGATACAACCTATAGAAACCACCTCTAGCAGATTGCCATGGCCCCCATTGAGGGATGGGTTCACCCACACATCTCAAAATTTTTAACCCAGAAATATTCCTGTCCGAAGGAAAGACAGAGGCAAAAAATGAAACAAAGACTGAAGGAAAGGCCAAACTGAGATCATTTCACCAAAGGATCTATTCCAACTGCAGACACTAATCCCCTGCATTATTGCTGATGCCAAGAAGTACTTGCTGACTCAAGCCTGCTATGGCTGTTTTTTAACATGGACAAAACAGATACAGATACAGCCAACTATTAAACTGAGCCCATGGATCCCAATAGAAGAACTACAGAAAGGACTGAAGAATCTGAAGAGGATGGCAACCCCATAGAATAACAATATCAGCTAACTGAACCACCCAGAACCCACAGGAACTAAACCACCATCCAAAGAATATACATGGCTTCTGCATTGTATGTGGCAGAAAATGGTCTTATTGGACATCAGATAGAAGGAGTGACTTTTTTACCTGTGGGGGTTTGATGGCCCAGTGTAGAGGAATGCCAAGGAGGGAAGGCAGGAATGGGTGAGTGCTTGGGGGAGCACCCTCATAGAGGCAGGAGGGGGGAGAATGGGATAGTAGGTTTCCAGAGTCAAAATCTAGAGAGGGAATTACATTTGAAATGCAAATAAGGAAAATATCCAATAAACCAAGAGAAAAAAACAATAAAGACCATTATGAACATCTTTAAACCTAAATTTAGAACAGTGGACTTTTGATCCACCCAACACAATTAGAAATGTAGTGTAATTATGACCTATAACACATTGGTTTTTAGTCTCCTCCTGGACCCATGATTGCAATAACTCTATGATAATTGTCTTTGCAAGCTACTACAGTAGTTTTTATTTTCTCGTCATATTCCAGAAAAAGAGACAGACATTAGAAGCCTCATTTGCTACCCTCTTATCCTCCTTAATAAATAGTAACAATTTTAAGACACTTATTAATTACTTATATTATGTCCTTTGTGGGTCCTAGGGGATAATCATGAATGGACTGCATTGTGAAAGAGCCCGTGTTCTTTGAGGGGAGACAGTGGAGACAAAACCATCATGTGCAGTAGAAATTTGGGAAGAAATTAGGGATAGTTGGAGTTCTCAAACAACTCTTTGTAAGCCTGTTCTATCTCTGGCTTTCTAAATGCTGATCAGGGCTGGGTGTGATGGCCCATACCATTGATGACACTGCTTAGGAAGAGGTTGGTTAAATTTTGTGAGATCAAAATCCACTTCCCTGTTTAACAGGACATGATTCCTTGTCTCAAAAAATAACAAGAAAAAAGCAATTTTACAAATAATTTTTAATTAATACATGTTTGAGATTAGTTAACATAGTCTTATTATTGAAGTACAAAGTAGTTCCCTCAACAAATACCAAACACTGTTAATTATTATAAGACAGAAAACAAAACAATTCTCATAATAGAAAATCATATTTAATACTAATGTAGTGTAGGGTAGAATGAGTTATCATAGTCTCCACATTGGGCAAGTAGATGAAAAGACAGCAGAGGCAGATGTGTCCTAGGAATAGAAAGCATAGAACAGATATGTTGTTTAAAAACACAAACTTCATGTTTTCTCTGATTTTTGTATCCTATGTTTTTATAGAATCGTAAAAAAGTGTGCGTGTGTGTATGTGTTTCTGTGCATGTGTGTGCATGTGTGTATGCATACCTGTGTGTGTATACATGTGTGTGTGTGCTTGTGTGTGTGTGTGTGTGTGTGTGTGTGTGTGTGTGTGTGCATGTGACTGGGCACAGGTGTATGTCACATGGAAATAGGTGGAAGACTAGGGAAAGAAGTGTTGTAATTGGAGGGAAAGGTGGCGACAGAAAGAAGAAACAAGAGGCATGAAGATTGTCAAAATACATGATACAATTTTATATTGTTTTGAAAGTCGACATTATATGTGTAAATAAGAATCTTAACCAGAAGAGATGGACTGAAATCCAAAAAGTGAAGTCTAAAACTGAAGTCCAAAAGTGAAGGAGACATCTCAGAGCTGAGCTAAGCAAATCCCAAGTTCTCCTCTGCATCCTCTAGTGGGAATGTAGCCTGACAGGCTCTTGATTTAGCCCATGAAGACTCATATTTGAGATTTTCACTCCAGAATATAGGATAATAAATTTGTCATGTTCAATACACAGAATCAAAGCATGAGAAATTAAAAAAAAGACATGAATGTCTTTACTTTGTTTTTCCATAAAGATCTTCCAAGTCAAAGTATCTGTTCATTAAGTTTCTACCAAAATTTGCAACAGTTAGGCATAGCAGCTGCAGGCAGAAGGGGAAATGTGTAGGTTTGCAGATGTGTGGTACAGGCAGCTTGTTAGAATCTCAGAGGAGGTTTGTATAGGAGGCTGAAGCACTGTGGGAGGAGAGCTGCTATACTGCAGACAGTAATAAATGGCTGGTTCTTCAGCCTGCCCACTGCTGATGGTGAAAGTGTAATCTGTCCCAGATCCACTGCTTGTGAAGCAATCTGGGACACCAGTGTGCCAGTTGGATGCCCTGTAGATCAGAGGTTTAGGTGACTGCCCTGGTTTCTGTTGGTGCCAGGATACAGCAGTACCCACATTGAGTTTACACATGTGAAAGTTTACACATTTGAGAAAAGGTCTCACTACATAGTCCAGGCTGAACTGCAATGAAATATAATGGCCAGTCTCTTTTTGACCCCATGGACTATGTGTCTCTTCCTCCTGGGTGCTGAGATTCCAGGTATATATCAACATGTTTAGATCTGTTTCATTTTCAGATGATCTCACTTGGTAAATAAAACAATTCCAGAAGTCTAAGTATAAATAGCCACAATCTCTAGAAGTTTAGTTACTACATGCCTTTCCATCTCCACCTTGACCTTTCATTTTGTCTCAACAGGAGCTAGACATCTCAATAAAATGATCCTTCACCACAGAGACTGAGGGATACTGGAGGCTAGTGTGGCCTTTGATATGCAAACACAGGTGTTTATCAACAGAGAGTCTTTTATGCCTTCTTTCAGAGACAAGAAAAATGATCTATTTCTGATTAGTGCTGTCTTTTATCTAACCACCAGAAATGCTTCTATAGTCCAACTTGAGCTAAGTCTAGATACAATTTTAGACCAAATAAGTGGATCTCTTGTATTGGGATGCTTGATGTTTTCCTGTGTGTCTGTCTGTAAGCATTCCCAAAAGTTACTCTTCCATACCAGTTGCTCATCTTGATCTCCCCAAAGATCAAGACTCATCAGACTAATAATAATCATGTTTAAGTGAGGATTTTCTTCTTGTTGGTACTTTTACTTGAGACGATTGTTCATAATCATCTTTTGTCTTGGGAATGAGAATGTTAAGTCCATAGGTCCCGTATTCTACAAAGTAGTGGCATGCTGCTTTTCCACAGTTGTGTGTCTACACAAAAATTTCAATTAGTTTTAACACATTAACAATATGCTCAGAGGCACCAATAATACAACAGTGTTGGATTAAGGAAAGAAATAAAACACTTCCCCTTGGTGTCAATTAACCCATAACTAGTCCAGATTTGAATTCTGTATTTCATGCTTTGTGTCTTCCATCCTGTCTATTGTATGATTCTGAATCTGGCCCTGCCTGAAGGCTGTTTTGTGAATTTATCCTTGTGCCTTTCTTTGCTGTGCATTTACTGAACAGCACAAAAATCCTTATGTGAATATGTGAGAAAGAATGAGGGATTATTTACAGAAATTTTAAACAGAATTTTACAATTAATTAAGTCAAAGATTCAAATTGACCCTAACTGACTCAGATAACAGTATTACAAACATTATTGTTGTCAATCAATATACACATATGACAAGCAATAACATAACATTCATGGTGGGTATTTGTTTTATAGCATCGCTTTAAACCTCTATTTTTTGCTTACTGGAAATTATAAGTAGAACATACATGCCTTACTCTGTGCCATGGGCATAGAAGAATACATAAATTCTTGTTGGAGCCATGTAGTAGAACAAGTTGTGAAAGTTGATTACATGGAAAAGTGAAAGCAGTTAAGGTTTATTATTACATTATTTTCTTAAAGGCAGGCTAATAAAATAGTCTAAGTATTAGCAGGATATCCATCATAAGAGTTAAGTGACCTCAAGATGTAATATCAACACTAAATATGAGGTCCAACAAAAGTTGAGTCTATTAGAATATGAGATATATTATCTCACTGCCTGGAACACAGCTGGCCATGTCAGCCTGGGAATCAGCTAAGCAATCTTTGTTCCCCTTTCAAGCCTTCAATTTTAACCCCAGGTCTCATCTATATCCCTGTAGCAGCAAAGTTTTGGGGGCCTGTCTTTCATTTCTGGTCTCATTCCCAGGGGCCCCCATATATCTTCAGCCAATTTTCCACACTCCATCCACCAAACTCTGGGATACTTTCTCTCTGAAAACCAGCTGGCCTCTGCATTCTGGAAATTATATAGGTAATATACACTCACCTTCCTCTCCTCTATATCCCATTACCCAGTCTCATGCCCAGCCCTGAAGCAGATTGTCCTTTCTGCTGCAATTCCAGAGGCACCCACAATTTTTCTTGTTGGACTCCGCGTTCCCTCTCCTAGACTCTGAATAAGGTCGGACATCCTCACCCTCTTTTCTGTTCTCTAACTCTTATTCTTTACCCTCATCCCCAGTGCTGTAGCAGACATCTTGTAGGGGCCTATGCAAACTCCAGAGGAGACCTAGATTTCCTCTTTTCTATGTATCACTTGAAGCCCCTGTGACCACACCTTTGAGCCCATCTCCACTCCTGTCAATCTCCAATACATCGAAACACATTCAATCCAAGACTAACAATGCCCCATCTATCAGGAACTCATATATATTCTCTATCGGGCAACCTGAAGCCACCACATGTTCCTAAGATCCAGATATGGTAACAAATTCAAGGAATTTTATTATATTCAGGAAATGCATCACACAGCCAACATAGATAAGACCAGATATCAATAATTAGAATCACAATCACTCCAAACCCAGATGCCTAAACACCAGCACACAAATATAATCAAAACAACCTAAGACAATATGCTTGTACCAGGAGCCAGCAAACATAGTATAGGTGGACTCAAGAAATTCAATATAGCTGAAACAGAGGATGAACAATTCAACATGGCTATTATGAATATAGTCAAAGCCTTAAAGAAGAAGTAGATAAGTCCATTAATGAAATCTATGAAAACACAAATTTTGAAATAATATAAAGAGAACGGCTCAAGACATGAAAGTAGAAATAGAATTACTAAAAATGAAAATTTCCCAAACAGATAAAATTGGAAATGAAAATTTTACAATAAAAAAACCTCAGTGGTAAGGCTCACCAACAGAATACAGGAGATGGAAGAGAGAATTTCAGACAATGAAGACATGCTAAAAGAAGTGAATATTTTATCTGATGAAAATCTCTCCTCTGCTATGAGGTGGCCTAGACTTCTGGAGGGTGGGAGGGTGTTTCCTCTGCCCAATTTCCTTGCAATCCAAGGCAGTCAGGACAGTTGATCCTGGGATTATGAAAGCAGGTGAGTTAGTCTTGTATCTTGCTTGGGCAGTATAGTATGCATGGCTTTGGTGGTAGGAGCAAGGTTGGAGGGGAGCCAACACAGAGTGTGAAAGCACAGTAGAGCTGGCCCTGCCATACTTCTGGTGTGAGGTGGCATGGGTCTGAGATGATGGTCTCACCACCTGTGACAGTTGAAGGAACTGGCCTTGAGTTTATGAGACCTGATGAGTTGGCCCTCTCCCTTGCCTGGCATAGCACTTTCCAGAGCAGGACCTGTACCTCATCTGGGCAGAAGAGTGGATCTGATCATAGTGGAGGAGGCACAGGTAAGCTGGCCTGGGAGAAGAGTGTGGGAGAGTAGCCACTAATCTTGTGTGAGGTGACCAATAGGTATGATAAGACCCCTGTCTAACTGCAGTAGCTGGGACAACTGACCATAGAGTCATGAGAGCAGGAGAACTAGCCCTGCCACCTCACTGACTGTAGCACTTGAGATATCGGGCCCTGCACCTTACCTAGGCAATAGAGTGGAGCTGATCCTGATGGAATAGCAACAGGTACATCATTCTTGAGTGTGGGAAAACAGGAGAGATGGCCTAGCCCCTCACAGGCTGCAGCACTTGAAAGAGTGGGCCCAAACCCTAATTGGGTAACACAGTTGGGGTGGCTCTGGAGGCATGTGAGGGCATAAGGCTTCTTGTCCAGATGCCATGAAAGCCAAAAATTTAACTTTGTCTCATGCAAAGGGTGGCACTGTTTGGCCTAGTTAGAGATAAGGGAGAGTTGGAAAGCTGATTAGTTCAGCTATCACCCAGGACCAGATCCAGGGCTCTGATTTTGTTCAACTTCAAGACTATATTATCTGCAAATCTTTGGGATTTGTGAAAAGGCCATTCTCGCTGATTCAAAGCTGTAGGATCTCAGTGACCCAGGACAACAACACGTAATCCAGAGGAGTCCTGAAGAGCATTCAGTACTGATGGTGTCATAGAAGCCAAAGATTTGAACCAGAACAATGATTCATTGCTATAAACATTTGCAAGTGAAGGTATGTGGACAGAGATATACTATGAAACACACTGTGACATATTACAGCTACTATGATGGAATGCTTTCTAAGTGTTTGCTTCTTTGTATATTTTATTTTGGGGGAATTGCAAGAGCAAAGGTTATTTATAAGGCAAAAGATGAGGTGTGAATTTCTGGTTTGGTTGGAGACACATTTGTGTTATGTGATGTTTTTCTAGAAGCTGACTGGTGAAAGGGCATGTAATGTTTTTGCTGGAGCAGATGCTTGAGTGGACTTGTGATGTTTAGAAACAGTATAACATAGCAGACTATAGACACTGCTCTGGCATTGGTTTGCTGCTGGTATATATTGGGCTTCACTGATACTATTCTTCACTTGTCATGCCCGCTAGAGAGATGTGCACCAAAGTACTTTGGATGTTGTTCCAACTGCTTATAGATGCTTTGGCAGATGATCATCAGAGCCTCATGGTTTCTTCTGGATTGACCTGCTGCTGCGGATTCCTATTTGCTGTTTTGTTAGAGGACTGGACTATGGACTATAAAGATTGGAATTGCCCAAGGAATGAAATCTAAGCAGGACCATATCTCCCTTGTCCTACTATCAATTTTTCCTCTCCTATATTTGGTGGTCTGTAAGGGAGACTGAAAGGTTTAATAACCCTTATTAAAGTAGGTTTTGAAAAATATAAGCCTACATATGGGAGATGAGCAGGACTTGGGTGTCTGATATGAAACTCTCAAAGCGTCAATAAAAAAATTAAAAAATAAAATAAATATAAGAACCCCAACCAAAATCCTAAAAGAACAACCATAACCAAGAAACAAAAAAAGTTTGATCTAAAAATTCCTAGGCACATAACATCCAGGCAATCAAGGATTCCACAGAAAAACCTAGTCTATGGATCAGTTGTATTAGAAGGAGTCAGAAAAACAAAGATCAAAGGTACAGAAAATATTTTCAATAAAATCATAGAAATATTTTCTCATATATAAAGAAGGAGGTGTCTCTTAAGATGCAAGAAGCACATGAGACACACTGACTATTTGACTGGGCCAGAGAAGAAACTCCCCATAACAAACACATTAAAGTACCAGAAGCAAGAAAGAATATTACAGAATATTCAAAGGAATAAACATTTCTGAGCACCAAATCAAAGTAGGAAAAAATTTCCACACTACCACAACAAAATAAGACGTACCAGCAAACACTCACTATTGACAATGCAACATCTATGCTATCGATTCCCCAACAAGACACAGAAAATAGTTTGAGGTTGATAATTGTATCCATCTTTCTGTTGTATCTAAAAACAGACCTTTATACCTTCAAGCCTTCACATCAAGGATAGACATTACCTTAGGTAAAAGAAGGGAAAAAGATATTCCAAGCAAATTGACCCAAGAAGCCAGCTGGTATAGCCATTCTAATATCAGACAAAATAGACTTCAGACTCAAACTAATCTCTTTTATTAGCTTTTCATCACTATGACAACATGACTTAATAATCTTGGAGACACAAATATACAAAAGAGTCTTTTATATGCATCTGGATATCTCATTTATATAGTTCTTTTCCTCATTTCTGAAGTCCTATATTAACTTAAGTGTAATGTATGTTCAACCCAAAGAATATTGTTCTAGTGTTTTTATTGAAAACATGATTTGGAGGTGGTTCTTTGTATAAAGTGCTTTCCACATCAGTGTGAGGACCTGGTTTACACCCCAAGATCCTACACAAATTGAGATGCAGCAGTAACATGTGACTGTACTTGGAGTGATGCTATGGCTGATGAGAGACAGATACAAGGGAATCCCTAGAAGACACTGTTTCAGGCCACATCATGAGAATTGTGAGCCTTGTCTCAGATAAGGTCAAAGGCAACAGCCACACCCAAGGTTGTCCTATGATATCAACCCACAGGCCATGGCAAGGGAAGGTGTCCTCACAACTGAATATGAACACATATAGACACCCCTCCAAATATAAAGCATTAATAAAACAATGACTTATTCTAGGAATTAATTATATTACTTCTCTTCATAGAGACTTTAGTTTCATTTCCTCTTAGAAAACATTATCTTTAGGTGTGTATAATTTTAAGTGATCAAGTTTTTTTGAAATATGTTATGCTCTTTACATAGTACACTTATTTTTGCACTCCTCCACATAATACCACAGAAAAAGTACAGGGAAAATATTTAATAAAATAGACTTGCAGGCTCCTTTAAGATACATATGATTATCTAGTAAATTTACTGCTGACACCAACTCCCTGTGAGTGAAACAGGAGCAGGTGCCCTAGGAGCAGCAATGCACACTCTTCTGAGCTGATTTGCATATTGAATCAATTTATAACAGCCCAGGCTCCTTAAATAGCAGCTGCCAGGAGCCTAAGAAGCATCCAACTTTCAGCTCTCAGAGATGGAGACAGACACACTCCTGCTATGGGTGCTGCTGCTCTGGGTTCCAGGTGAGGATGCAGAGAAGTGTTGGGATCAACCTCTATGGCCATCTTGACTTTTGATGTCTCCTGGCTCTTGATGATTAAAATTATGGTATTTGTAATTGATTTTAAGTTTCCCCATTTCCCTTGATTTTCTTGTTTCTCAGAGTCATATTCACAATTATGTTTAAAAATTTCAAATGAAAACTTACTCTGCTGGAAAGGTTTCCAAACATATATAACAATTGTCTGAGTGTTTGTCATTCCAGGTTCTGCTGGTGACATTGTGCTGATCCAGTCTCCAGCTTTGTTGGCCATGTCACTAGGAAAACAGGCCACCATCTCCTGCAAGGCCAGCCAGAGTGTCTATGATGATGTTTTGGGCATTAGTTTTATGAACTGGTACCAACAGAAACCAGGACAGCCACCTAAACTTCTCATCTATCATGCATCCAACCTAGAATCTGGTATTCCTGCCAGGTTCAGTGGCAGTGGGTCTGGGACAGACTTTTCCCTCACCATCCATTCTGTAGAAGTTGATGATGCTGCAACCTATTACTGTCAGCAAAGTAATGAGGATCCTCCCACAGTGCTCCAGGGCTGAACAAAAACCTCCTGGGGTTGCAGCTCACTGAGGCTTAGTTTCTCAGTTCTCTCTTACTCTCTGGCATCTCAACAGAGAGCCCTAAGCTTGTTTTGGAAAAGATCTCAAATAATGAAACAAGCTTTTATAAACAGATACGCATGTGTATTCTATCCTATATGCTTTATGATTTAATCTTATAACAACAAAATTTAGACCTTTATGATTGCTTCTTAATTATCACTTAAATTTTCATTAACATATATTTATCTTCTGATATTTCCACTTTTATCTCTTATCCCCATGATCACATCTCTGCCTAGTCCCTCTACCCTCAGTATCTACCTTTGATTTTTCTGTCTCTTAAGATATACTGTTTCCTTTAAAAAATGTTTTGACTTTAAAAAGGATAATGAATACAAACTACATTACTGAAAAATTAACAAAGACCTTTATTATCGTGTGTGTGTGTGTGTGTGTGTGTGTGTGTGTGTGTGTGTGCGTGCACAGACCAGAGAACAAACAAAGACATCTATTCTTTCCTTCCACCATATGGCATCTAGGAAATAAACTCAGGTCATTAGTGTTTGTTTTATGTAGGTTTCCTGGTTCAAGGACCAATCTTGCTAGCATCATGTAGTATTTCCTATATTTCCAGATTAATTTTCATTTTAAATTGTGTTTTGGAATGTGGGTATGTACATGAGTGAGTACCCATAACAGTCACAATTTGGAATTAGGTCCCATGGAAGTGGAGTTGCAGTAAGATTTGAGCTAGTTGATGTGGATGCTAGAAGCAACCAAGGGTCCTTTATAACAGCAGAAAGCAGTAGGTTCCCTTATCTACCATTTCTCAATTATGTACCTCTGTAGAATGAATAACCACTTTGCCCTAAGATTATAGTAGACTTAAAGGAAGGTTTGTTATCTACCATTAAAACTAAAATGAATTTTGCATAGTTAAGATTATATGTCATAGTCTGTCATATACATGCATATAATCTATCACATTGGTAAAAGTCCAGCCTCAATTGCTGTCGATGGCCCAGGATTGCAAAGAAGAAGAAGCTGTGATTTAACACCATGCAGAAAGCCTATAAGGCTTTCAGTGAAGCTTAGGTACATCAGAAGACTTCTGCATATTGGTAATGACAGTACCGTGAGATGATCACTAGGAATCACAACAGCAATAGAGTGAAGTCAACTTGATCCTCGAGTGTTACAGAGCACATAGCTGGAGAAGTGGCCTATGTCCTTTGGAAGAGCCCAGAATATCATTTTTGGATCCCAGAGGGTAGAACAAGAAGATGTAAAGTTGAAGTTGCCGTGGAGACCCCAAGATGTTAGAGATGAAAGAACTGTGGAATACCTGCTCAGGAAATTTGTTAACAGTGACCAGCCATATTCTTTAACAAAATATCACAAGAAGTATTTCTAGGCAACATTCTAAATTTTTTAGTCTTTGAAACCTTTTGAGACAAGCCCTCACAGTTTAAACCACTCTCATCATCAGTGTCTTCCATGATTCTACTAGTATATTTATCTAAGCCACACTTAAAACATTCCATTGCTTTCCAGAGTCCCAAAATCCAAATTCATCCAAACAGAAGCATGGTCAGGCCTATAAAAGTAATACCCCACTCCTACTACCAATTTCTGTCTTAGCTGGGGTTTCCATTACGGTGATAGAAACCATAACAAAGGCAATTTTCATAATGGAAAATATTTAATTGTGATGGTGTTACAGTTTTAGAGGTTTAGCCTATTATCATCATGGTAGAAAGCATAGCATTAACCAGGAGGACATGGTGCTGGAGGAGCAGAGAAGTCTAGACCTTGATCTGAAGGCAGCAAAGAGACAACTCTGTTTCACATGCAGTAATGAGGAGGCTCTTGAAGTCCAGTCCTACAGTGATACACGTCATTCAAGGTCTCATGTATTCTGACAAGGCCACACCTCCTAATAGTGCCACTCTCCATGGGCCAATCACAATTAAACTACCACAGTAAACGTGCAAAACTTGGCACAAGTATTTGTAAATATATTTAAGTCTCAGAGTCATTATTCTTGGTACTTGAGTCCAGGAGGTAAAACGTAAAGCATGTAGTAAACACCTCACTGCAGCCAGTATCAGAGAGTCCTACAACATTAGAGACTCCAGTAACTAGGGACCATTTATTCAAACATAGGAACTTACAGGGGCTGTTTGTGTCACATGTCTTTCAGATTTATCTTTCTCTTCATCTAATAGTAGGTTTTAAAGGCTCTTGTGACTAGGTAAGATTGATGTAGATACCCCCTGCCATCTTTTGAGGTCACCTTCTTTCATTATAAGTGGAGGATCTTTTAAAAAGGAAGATCCAATTTGAGGTTTGGCTAAATGCCTCAGGGACAGTGTGACTCCATGGTAAGAAGTCTTTGGATCAGAAAACTGAACGTTCTTTATGCACAACATTATTGTAAGTTACCAAATGGTGATTGTGTTCCAGTTGTATATGGTGAGTTTGATTATGATTGCTTCATGAGTATTGACTACTTTCTGAAAAATGATACCACCTAGGGGAATAACACATTCTAATTCCAGGCACTCATTAGCTACTCACAGACCTTCCAGGAAGGGTAGCACACATGCATGGTGAAGAGTCAAATCTTGTGCAAGTAAATGTAGCTGCAGTTTTCTCATAGGTGCAATGGCTATGTTATATCTGGAAGACCCTATTTCACAACACTCTCCACAACATCTTTAGCTTATGTTCTTTCTCTCTCTTCTTCCATGATGACCTCTGACATATGGGGAGGGAGACATCTTCTTTAGGGAAGACCACTCCACAGTCAAATATTATCTGCAGTTTGACCAATAACTGGTCAAATAATTGGTGCCTTTGCCTTAAACTCTATCTACAGCAGAAAGAGGCTTGTAGGATGAATACTAAAAATAACATTATTTGATGGGTTTAAATACAAGGCTTTAGGAAGCAGTTTGATGCCATGCTCATTCAAAAAAGAAAAAAAATGAACAAACAATCAAAATGATAGACTCTTCTTTTTGGGCTAAAAACATAAGAAGTATAGATTCTGGAACTGGTTTTTAGTTCCATGCATTACAATTCATATTATTGTTTATTTCTGATATGAATTAGGAAAATATAATAAAAGTCCATCAGGAGCAGAAATTACAGTCGTATATTCCTTTGTGTGTCAACACAACATTGACTAAAACATGTTCTGTGAACTCTTGAGCTCATTGTGACAACTGTCTCACCAGCTCTCATTGCATGGCTTATTTACCTCACACTGAAACACTTGCCAAATTAGGCAGTCTCAGTCCTATGATGGCCTCTATGCAATGGCTATTTTATCATCTTCTAGGATGATGAGCATTTGAAGGCCCTGTGCATTTCACAGGGCCTTCTACCATTCAGAATTACAGGGTACTTGTAGTAGGCTCCTCTCTGATTTCTATATGGTCAAATCACTTTTCTTACCAGGCTGTTCATAGATACTTTTGAAGAAGGCATTCCTATCCCATTATTATTGTTGCATCACCAACCAACCAAGTAATTTTTAATCTTCTTTTCTTTCCCTTGGTATTTTTGTCTGACTGACAGAACTATCTACTCTCTCATGTGGACAAGGAGCTTTGAATTCATTGAAGAAGGGAAAGAATCAATGTTAAAGAGGGGGAAATTAAGTTATTAACTCCATTTAAATGATAGCATATGTTCATGTTAATGAAATTCTATGCAGAGGGAGACAGAACTATGTGTACATACATACATTTGAGATGGTGTGCTCTTGTGTAGCAAAACTACTTATCATGAGTTGTTGGAAAACTCCAGTTTCTCTTGCATCAACCTCCCAATTGCTCAGATTGTAGACACTAATCACCAATCAGGACAGAGATATGATTATTAAAACCACAATTTGTGGCAAGAAAAATAATATTGAGAAAATAGCTTAGGATGAGGAATAGTAAAATGATCTGAAACAGTTCTTACCACATGTCTTACTATTACCAATCATCTTGCTAATATAATGTCATTAGATTGGAAGTGATTATTACTTACACACACATGTATACACACTACACACACACACACACACACACACACACACACACACACACATATATATGGAGTGGAAACAAGTAAGCAGAACTCATGGCTTCTGGTCAGCTCCTGCCTTTCACTTTCTGCCCTGTTTGAGTTCTTGCTCCAACTCTACTCAGTTATGTAGTATTATGTGGACTTTTACACATGGATGGGTAAGGAGAATTAATTGTTCCATCCTTTAAATTGATTGTGGCCATGATATTTTATCATAACAATAGGAATCCTAACTAAGACATATTCCTTACCCTCTCTTTCTCTGTGTTCCATGGTTTGTTTCCCTACAAGTTTTCTTCCCTCTCCTAGTTTCCCTGCTACACACCCACCACAGTTGTGGTTATATTTATATAATTGAGTTTAAAAATCTAAGATTTACAAATGAAAGGGTACATGTAATTGTTTCTAAGCCATTGGTTCACCCCTGCCTCTTTCTCAGGGGTCACATATTACTCTGAGCTCTCTATATATACTTTCAAACGTGGAGACCCAGAAACCTCAGTCCATGCTAAAGAAGTATGATAGACTCTAACTTTCAGGCCTCCATCTCATATTCATGGCTAAATTTAATATTTATACATGGGGAATCTAAGATCTCATGTAAAGAAAATGTTAATTAATGCTTTATATGTATCCATTAAAAAAACTGATCAACTGGTTGGGAGTCTAAAGATACAGTTCAGCCTGACGGTATTATAGAATACATACAATTGTTTATGTTTTGTGTATGTCTTCCTACAGGTATAATATCCTGTGATGGATTATCCCTTTCTTTTACTTACTTTTCTATTGTTGTGATAAATATCATGAACTTATAAAGAAAGGGTTCTGTTAGCTCCTATGAAGGTTAGACTGTATGAAAATGGAAAGAAGGCATGAGGTAGAAGACTTGGTAGCTGGAGCAGAAGTTCAGGGCTCACATCTCAAACTTTATGCATATATGTATGTATGTATGTAATGTATGTATGTATGTACATATGTCTGTATGTAAGTATGTATACATTATATTTGCTTAACTGAAATTATAGATGGCTAAGGATCATATAAATGTTGAGAATGAGTAAACCTGAGTGTTGTAAAAGTGAAACAAATGATCTTAACCACTATTGAACTGAGTCTCTGCCCCCAAAACTTTCATCCTTCTTTCCCACCTTTTTAAAAAAGTCACTCCTTTTTATATCCTCCATTCACTTTCTTCTCTCAAAATTCTCTCTCCCCTCCCGAATCCCAAAATTTCTCACCTCTTTTCATCTTCTACCTTCTTTTACTCCTCTTCCTTTTCTTTTCCCTTCTTTTTTCCTTTCTTATTTTCTACTCCCTCTGTTTCTTTCTGTTGTTGCCTAGGATTATTTATTGTTTCCTCATGATTGACTCAAATGTAGTTCTTGTATTATTTCTGAAAAACTCACCTGCTCTATATTTTTTTGAGTTTAATGGAAGTCTGTCTTGAAAGATTCTAGAGCTGTAACTTTTCCCCAAGTGATTTCTTACTGTTTTTGATGGTATTTTTGGCTGTTGATTTAACCAGGATATTCTCACAACCAGTTGGTCAGATAATTACTTCTTCATTTGATGACTGCTTTGCATAGGTTTCTAGAAGCCAGCCTAGCTCTTCATGATTTATAAACCAGTTTTTTTTTTTCAGTGAGATCTGAGATATATCAAACCATCATGCCCTTCAAGATGGAATCACAGACTTAGGTCTTCATATTTGTACTGCTCCGGTTGTATGGTAAGATATTTAAAAGTATTAAAATATCTTAAAAGTAACTCATTTGTAGAGAAATGGCTATTTCTTACAGGAAGCCAATAGTAAGGAGTCAACACAGTTAGAAAGTCATTTTGGATTCTTAGAATTGTATCAGGAATTCTTTGTGTGAATATATGCATATTCATTGTTTATTTCTGATTGTAGGTGCTGATGGAAACATTGTGATGACCCAGTCTCCCAAATCCATGTCCACATCAGTAGGAGAAAGGGTCAGCCTGACCTGCCAGGCCAGTCCGAATGTGGGTACTGCTGTATCCTGGTACCAACATAAATCAGGGCAGTCACCTAAACCTCTGATCTACTATGCATCCAACTGGTACACTGAGGGTCCCTGATCCCTTCACAGGCAGTGGATCTGGGACAGATTTTACGCTCATTATTAGCAGTGTGCAGGCCAAAGACACTCCCATTTATTTCTGTCAGCAGTATTACAACTATCCTTCCACAGTGCTTCAGCTTCCTACACAAACCTCTGAGATTCTAACAAGCTGGCTGCACTACACACCCCCAGATCAACACACTTCCCCTTCTGCCTGCAGCTGCTATGCTTAACTAACTGATACAAAGTACAGTTGTAAATTTATGAACAGATAGCCATTTTGATCTTTTGAATTGCAAAGTCTTTATGGCAACAGGAAAAAAAAAGGATATTTGTTTTTGTTTTTAATTTCTTATGCTCAAATTCTGCATATTGAACATGATAAATTTATCATTTAATATTATGGAACACAAAATTTTAACATGAATCTCCATGGGCTAAATCAAGTGCCTAGCAACCTATATTCCCACTAGAGGATACAAAAGAGAGCTTGGCTTTTGCTTTTCTCAACTGTGAGACACCTTTCCAACACTTGAACTGTGATAATTTCCCTCCAGTTCTCTTTTTCTAGAAATTTATTTATTGCATTTGCATGTTGATTTCCATAAAACAATATAAAAATTATATCGTACATGCTGACAACATTCATCCCCCTTAATTCTATGTTCTGACACACTGTTTCCCTCTGACTAATGTCCCTCAAACTCCTAGTCTTCCCCCTAAGTTCATGTGACATAGACAATGCCAACTCACATTTATATACATGTTCCCATCGCAGTCACACACACACATGCATACACACAGAGTTTTATGAGTATATAAAAATCTAGGTTGCAAATATCAGAGAAAATATGATGTTTAACATTTTAACCAGTATATCTGATCTATGCTTCCTAATCCTATTTCACCTGTCTCTGCTGTCTTCTCATCTACTTTCCAAATGTGGAGACTCTAATATCTCATTCTATATTATACTACATTAATGGTAAACATAATTTGGTATCATGAGAATTAAGTTTGTTTTTCTGTCTTATAATCATTGAAGTGGCTTCTGGCTTCTATCTGTGCCTGGAGTTGTACCATGGGGCCCAGAGCCGATCCTGTGCCGCAGAGCTCCATCCCCAAATATTGCTGGGAGAAAGCTGGTCTCCCAGGAGTTCTGGCACCCCTGTGAACACAGGTAACACCACCACTTCAGCTCAAATTCCTGGCCCAATAGGGACCAGCCAAGAGTCATCAAGATACAGGAACCAAGAAACTGCCCGGGACATGCTCTTTCAGATTTTAATCTGTACCCAGGAGATGACCCTGTGCCACAGGTCCATATACCTATATTCCTTCCAGAGAGAACTGTTCTCTCAGGAGTACTGACACACTGGCTTGCAGGAGGGACAAACCACAACCAGAGACAGAAAGACCAGCTAACACCAGAGATATCCATATGGCGAGAGGCAAGGACAAGAAGATAAGCAACAGAAACCAAGGTTACTTGGCATCATTATAACTCTGTTATCCCTCCACAACAAGCCCTGGATACCCCAACAAACCATAAAAGCAAGAATCTGATTTAAAATAACATCTCATGATGATGATAGAGGACTTTAAGAAAGACATAAATAACTTCTTTAAAGAAATTCAAGAGAACACAGGTAAATAGTTAGAGGTCCTTAAAGAGGAAACACACACACATAAAAATCCTTAAAGAATTACAGAAAAACACAGCCAAACAGGTGAAGGAATTGAACAGAATCATCTATGATCTAAAAATGAAAATAGAATCAATAAAGATATCACAACCTCGAGATAGAAAACCTTGGGAAGATATCAAGGGTCATAGATGCAAGGGTCACAAAAATAATAAAAGAGATAGAAGAGAGAATCTGAGGTGCAGAAAATACCGTAGAAAACATTGACACAGCAGTTAAAGAAAATGAAAAATGTAAAAAGCTCCTAACCCAAAACATCCAAGAAATCCAGGAAACAATGAGAAGACCACACCTAAGGATAATAGGTATAGAAGAGAGCAAAGATTTCCAACTTAAAGGGCCAGTAAATATCTTCAACAAAATTATAGAAGAAAACTTTCTTAATCTAAAGAAAGAGATGCTCATGAACATACAAGAAGCCTACAGACCTCGAAATAGACTGGACCAGAAAAGAAATTCCTCCTGTTGCATTATAATGACACCAAATACACAGAACAAAGAAAGAATACTAAAAGCAGTAAGAAAAAGGTCAAGTAATATATAATGCAAGACCTATCAGAATTATACCAGATTTCTTACCAGAGTCTATAAAAGCCAGAAGATCCTGGACAGATGTTATACAGATCCTAAGAGAACACAAATGCCATTCTAGGCTACTATACTCAGCAAAAACTCTCAATTACTATAGATGGAGAAACCAAGATATTCCATGACAAAACCAAATTTACACAATACCTTCCACAAATCCAGGCCTACAAGGAATCATAGTTGGAAACCTTCAACACAAGAAGGGAAATTATACCTTAGAAAAAACAAGAAAGTAATCTTATTCCAACAAGCCCAAAAGAAGATAGCCACTCAAACATAACTCTAATAACAAAAATAACAGGAATCAATAATCACTATTCCTCAATATCTTTTAACATCAATGGACTCAATTCCCCAATAAAAAGACAGGGCAGTGAGCATACCCAATGATTTATAGAATTTCAAAAGTGGACTCTGGGGTTCTTGACAGACTCAGTGACAATGGGCCAAGGAACATACATATTTCATATTCAAATTCAGCATCATGGGGGCTCAAGATGTTATAGTTTCCATGTATAAGGCACACAACTTTTTAGAGTTCTATAACCTAAATAAAAACCTCCATGCTTAGATGACGCAACTGCCATCATGTGTTTCTTGTCTTTGAGACCTCATAGAAAATTGCCTGAACTCATGTGAGAGAAAGAACAATAGATCATCCAAATACAGCTAAGTTCTATGCCCTATGGGAAACATAGCTTCATGCTGGCAAAGTCTTAATGCAACTTACATCTTCACCATTATGGAAATAAAAAGTAGAAGAATAATCATTACCTAAACTTCTTCCACATGAATAGACATCATTATACATTTTAAAAAGAAGTCTTGAGTATCAATAATCTGTGTGCTTCTGAAGATAGTGAGTGACTTCTAGATGATTTTTTTGTGGCTCACAGATTCTTTTCATTTTTAACAATAATAGAAACTAATTCAAAAATGTAAAACTCACTTCACCTGAATAATTAATAAAAAGGAAATCATGAAAATGACTAGAGTTGGTGGGGTGACTTATACAAAGAATAAGTAGTATATGTTGCTGAAGGGACTGCAACATGATATGGAAACAGAGGACTACAGTATGGACAGTCCTCAAGAAGACATGGAACTTCCATATAATTCAGCTCCTCTATCACTAGGTATATTCATGAACAAATGTAAGTTATCATTAAATAGATATACTCCCACACTGATGTTTATTGATGTCCTATTCATAATAATATATATTTAAATAAATCTCGGGTCAGCAAGGGCAGATCAGCAACTTCTCTGCCCTATGAGGACCCCACAATCTAAAGGCCTCAAAGGAGATCTGCTGCACACAGGGCAACAGGTAAGGAAACTTCCCAAATAACCACAGTGATTGGAAACACTGAGGAGCCCAGCAGGGGTGGGACCCATTCCCTCTGTTTAAACTCCAAATCCTTTCCATCCTTTACCTTCTGTCAGGTCAGATCAGCAGCTTCCCTGCCCCTCTAAAGAACCCCACAGTCTAATGGCCTTTCAGGAGATCTGCTATACCAAGAGCAACAGACAACACAATCTGATGGCCTCCCAGAAGATCTGCTGCACCCATGGCAACATATCATCAGCTTGTTTGCCCCTCTGAAGACCCCACAGTCTGAAAGCCTCCCAGGAGATCAGTTCCACATATGGCAACAGAGTCCACAGTCTGAAGACCTTCCAGGAGATCTGTTGCACCTAGGGTAACAGACCCCACCATCTGAAGTGGAGCAATGGGGTTGCCATCCCACAGTCAAAACCTCTGACCCAGAATTGTCCCTGTCTAAAAGAACTGCAGGGAAAAAACTGAAGAAGAGACTGAGGGAAACAAGGTCCAGTGATAAGCTCAACTTGGAATCCATCTCAAGGGGAGACTTCAAGGCCTAACACTATTACTGATGCTATCATGTGCTTACAGACAGGAGACTACCATGGCTGTCCTCTGAGAGACCCAACAAGGAGCTAACTGAGACAAAAGCAGGTACTTATACCCAACCAATGGATTGAAGTCAGGGACCCCCATGGTTGAATTAGGGAAAGGCTGGAAGAAGGTAAGGAGGAGGGTGAGTCCATAGAAAAATCAGCATTCTGTACTAACCCAGACACCTGAAATCTCTCAGATACTGAGCCACTAACCAAACAGCATACACTAGTTTGTATAAGGCCCCTGACACATATACACCAGAGGACTGCTTGGTTTGATCTCAGTGAGAGAAAACTCACATAACCTTCAGGAAACTTTAATCCCCAAGGACTATGGGAGCATCTTCTTGAAGACAGGGGGAGGAGGAATGGGATGAAGAACTGTGAAAGGGCAGATCAACAAGAGGGTAATGACTAGACTGTAGAACAATAAGGTAATAAAAGAATACAACTTCCTGTTTCATGAACAGTGATACTTTGTCTGAAAAATGAATAAAAAGAAAAAATAAATTTTCAGTTAATATTTTATACGTTTGAGTTTAGTTAACATATTGTTTTTATTGAAGTGCAAAGTATTTCTTGTTGGGAGCCAACCCCTAGCAGAAAGTGGCTATGATCTTTGAAGCCATCTTGGGCCATATATGTGCAGGTTGATACTTTTCCACCCTAACAAGATACTTGTTTTCCTAGCATGATATTTTTGCAAGCAGCCCACAACAGCTGAGCACATCTCAGCTGATAACATCTTGGTTTACCTAGACATATCGTGGACTTGCTGTTTAGTGCCCCGAGCTGCAAGGCACTCATGGTTAAGTGTCTCCAGCTGCACTTCCATGCTTATGCTTTTATACCCGTAATTACCTTTCAATAAACGAGACTGGATCAGACAACTGTCCTGTCTCCATTCTTCACATTTCTAGCCCCTCCATTCCCACATTCCCTTGCAGACCCCGTTGACTGACCCATGGGACAGGTCAATTTCCCTCATAAAATCTCAAACACTTCAATTATTTTTTCCAGAAAATTTCTTTCTATATTCTTGAGGTATAATTTTAAACACTAGAATGTATTCATCTTAACTATTCTTTTTCATGAGTTTAAATATACTTATATAGTTGAGCAATCATCAACTACAATCAAGTTTATATTTCTTTTTATTTTTATTCACATTTTATTTACATTTCAGATGCCATCCCCTTTCCCCATTTCCCTTCCCTAGAAAACCCCTATCCCATGCCCCCTTTTCCTTTTTGATTTTATACAACTTTTTAAAATGTTAAGCAAAGGCTTTATAAGTTTGGTAATGTTTGATCAGAAGTGTAACCCAATACCCAACCTAGATATATGAACTATTTTGACTGGTGGAGACCTGTGAACATCTGCCTCCATCCCCCACACCTTTCCTTTTCTCTCTCATCATCTAGCTTCTTCTCTCCATCTCCTCTCCTTATTCCATCTCTTCCTCTTGGTATTCCTTCCCCCTTAGATCCTCCTACATATCACTCTTCCTGTTAAAGTAAAATTTTTCTCTCAAAATACAATTAGAGCATACTTATTCCTGATTGTACCAGTGAGGTACAAGATAGTCCTAATACCCAGTCCATCATTGTGTTGACTAACCAGAACTTCTGTTATCTCTCCTAACTAAAACACTTAGTTTTGAACCTGGCTTTTTTCTTGTCTTTAGAATGGATAGCAGCTGAAAACCATCCACTCAGATCTTTCTCTCAAAGTAAATAGCCAGGATTGACTATCAGACTATAGGTCTTCAACCCCATCAGAAATCCAGAATGACTGAGTTAACTGAAATTATGGAGAGCACTAAACATATCTTCCAAGACTACCACTGAACAACTGGAAAGCCCCTGTACTACCGAACGTTGGAGCATCAAATCTTCAGCCTTCTGGCCCAGAATCATCTGAAAGACTTTAGTGCTGCAGAATTATTAAGGGCTGATTACTCTGTCTAGGCAGATATAATCAGTCGACTATTCTGCATGTGTGTCCTTTTCTGGACAGTAATTTGTCTGTAGATAGAAAGAGGAAATTCTTGCATAGTGGCTGTCACTGCACAACTGGAGTATCTCCAAAAATGCTCAATTTCTTCTTAGAATCCTCTACAGGCACCTGTCAGGAGCAGACAAGTCTCTAATCAAAATGAACATTAATATATAAATATTTGTAACATCAATTCTTTGGATTTGAAAACCAACTATCCATGTAAGGTAACTTGGACTGTTATCTGTTAACTCCTCTCAGTTATTTCTAAATAAAATACAGAAAACACCCTAACATTAAACTCAAAGCCATGAATATGCTATAGTCCCTTAACTCATAGGCTAACCCTCCCAATTCAGTTAAAAATGTTAAAAAAGGACTGGGTCTAAGTCTTGTACTTCTAAATGTGTTATACAGGCACAATGCCCATGAGAATATCAATATTCATCTCACTTTTATATCAATAAGAAGCTTGTACCAATGAAAACAATAACTTTGAAATCAAAGTAAATTTTGTACCATTTAAGAAATTATAGCTTCTTTTCCCTAGAGAGACAGCCCAACATTCACCACCTTAGTCCCCTAGCCCAGGGAATAGGGGCGCTGACTCTTCATTAGCTTCTTCAAGCTGATTATGGGCGTTGAGATATTAGAAGAGGAGTGTGTGGGGGGAATTGACAATCCTCTGATGCTGTGTCTTTGCTGCCTCCAGATGGGATTCCCGGACCTCAGAGGTTTGAGCAGGTCTGCCCAGCTTGCTTGTTGAGTAGATACATCAAGGCTGATCATTCTGCAATATACAATTCTCAAAACAAATTTTAGTATCAAGATAGTTTTTTTTAAAGAGGGCTGACATTTTATTAAGGATGTTGGTTCTAACGTTTTGTAGTAGAGGGAGTGTCCAGGTGTTCAGAGGTCTCTATAAATTGGCTAAGTTTTAGAAACTATGATTTGTGCTTCCCACAATTATAGTTAACTCAGTCATTCTGGATTTCTGATGGGGTTGAAAACATATAGCTATTGACCTTAAGAGAAAAGATTTGAGTGGATGGTCGTCAGCTGACATTCATCCTAAAGCCAGGTTCAGAACTAAATGTTCTAGTTAGAATAGATGACAGAGGAGCTGGTTAGTCAACAAAAGGATGGACTGGGTATTAGGACTATCTTGTACCTCACTGGTACAAATTGGCATAATTATGCTCTAATTGTATTTTGAGAGAAAAGTTTCATTTTAACAGGAAGGGTGATGTGTAGGAGGAGCTAAGGGAGGAGGAGTACTGAGAGGAAGAAAACGTGTAAGAAGAGGAGAAGAAGGAGAGGAGAAGCTAGGTGATGAAAGAGAGAAAGAGGGGGGAGACAGGGAGGCAGATATTTATGTATCTCCACCAGTCAAAGATAGTTGATATATCTAGGTTGGTCAGTGGGTTACACCTCTGATTGAACAATTCCAAACTTATAAAGCCTATGATTAACATTTTTTTTAAAAAAATGTATAAATGCAAAAAGAAAAGGGGGCATGGGATATGGGTTTCCTAAGGGGGGTTGGAGGGAATGGGGATAGGGGATGCCATCTGAAGTGTAAATAAAATATCTAATAAAAAAACAAAAAAAAAAGAAAGAAAAAAAAGAAATTATAGCTTCATCTTGATATTAACTATCCAGATTTTTACCAATAGGTTATGGCTGGCTATGCAATAAGTCCTAGATAGTCCTCCCTGTTCCAATAAAACCATTACCTTTCCCTAGAAAGACAGACCAATATTAACCACCTTAGTCCCCAAGCCCTGGGAATAGGGGCGCTGACTCTTCTTTAACTTCTTCAAGCTGATTATGGGTGTTGAGATATTAGAAGGGGAGAGAGTAAATTGATAAGCCTCTTACTCAGTGTCCTCACTGCATCCAGATGGAATTCCAGGACATCAGAAGTTTGGGCAGGTCTGCTCAGTATGCTTGATGAGTAGATACACCAAGGTTGTGTATTCTGCAATATACAATTCTCAGAACAAGTTTTAGTATCAAGAAAAACAAATTTTCCCCCCAGGGTGCTGACATTTTTTTTTTTAAAAGACGTTGGTTCTGACAATTTTTCTTTTTTTTTTCTCGCTTTTTAAAATTGGTTGTAATATTTACATTTCAGATTTTATCCCCTTACCCCACTTCCTCCCACCACCCAATAACCTCCTATTCCATCCCCCCTCCTCATGCTTCTATGAGGCAGTGCCCACACCTACCCCCCCACTCCCTTCCCACCTTCACATTCTCCCCCCCACACACTCTGTGTTCATTTGTTATGGTACCAAGAAACTCCTCTCCCACCTATGCCCGACAAGGCCATCCTCCCCTATATATATACTGCTGGAGTAATAGGTCCCTCCCTATGTGCTCCCAGGCTGGTGGTTTAGACGCTGGGGGGCTCTGGTTGTTTGATATTGTTGCTTTCCTCCTAGGGTTACAAACCCTTTCTGCTTTTTCAGTCTTCTCTCTAAGTTCTCCATTGGGAAACCCTTGATCACATCAGTGGTTAGCTGTGAGCATCATCCTCTGAGTGTGTTAGTCTTTGGCAGACCTCTAAGAAGACAGCTATATCATGTTCTTGACAGCATGCACTTCCAGCCATCCACATCAGTGTCTAGCTTAGGTGACTGTACATGGGATGGATACCCAGGTGGGATGATCTCTAGATGGCCACTCCTTCAGTTTCTGTCCTGTGTTTTGTTTCTATATTTGCTCCCTTGAATATTTTTGTTACTCATTCTAAGTAGAACTGAGGCATCCCCTCTTGGTCTTCCTTCTTCTTCATGAGCTTCATGTGGTCTGCTGGTTGAGTTTTCGCTATTCCAAGCTTTTGGGCTAATGTCCACTTAACAGTGAATAAATACCATGTGTGTTCTTTTGTGATTGGGTTAACTCGCTCAGGCTGATAATTTCTAGATCCATCCATTTACCTAAAAATTTCTCGAATTCATTATTTTTAATAGTTTAGTAATACTCCATTGTGTAAATGTACCACATTTTTTGTATCCATTCCTCTGTTGAGGGACATCTTGGTTCTTTCCAGCTTCTGGCTATTATAAATAAGGCTGCTATGAAAATAGTGGAGCATATGACCTTATTATATGTTGGAGCATCTTCTGGGTATAAGCAGAAATCAAATTTGTCATAATTTCTTTTGTTAGAGAAAAGTTCATAATTTGCTGTGCTTTTAGAGAGTTTGCAGATAGAAGTTCTTAGAAATCAAAAAGGGCCAGTGGGATGAGAAAAAATGTTTAGGCTTGGTTTGTGAGACCAGGAATGTACCACACAATGGAAGCACCAAATCAAACAAGGCTGGAAGGTAAGCTGCCACAAAACTGCTTCTAGGGGTTAGAAAGAGCATGGAATGGCACAGATACAACAGGTTAATGTGCAGCTAAGTGCACTATCAGAGAATTTGCCTGCATCTACACAGACACCTCAGATTTACTAGTCTGTGTACAGCATATAGCTGCTAACAATTGTGAACAAGCTTATAATGAATTGACCTGGAAACTAATAAAAATGTTAGATTGAAAGCATTTCAAAGAGTTTATTGTATTATACAGCTTATATTTCTCTTTTATAAAAGAAATGCTAAATAACTGGGTTACATATACAGTATATGGTTATCACACAAGTTTGGAAGGGATTTGTGCCAGCAGTAATAGAAGCTGGATAGCAATTACAATGGTTGTCATGGTGGAGGCATGAAAGCACAAAATTTAGCACAACATAATTTAGTGAGGAAAATAAATGTTACTGAACAGAAACAAACAGAATGGTCTGTAAGCTTGAGGCTGCACAGCAAACAACATGACTGGTATTCCTTTGGTCAGTCAGGCAAAAAAATCAAAATTAGGTATTTCTGATGTTATACATGCTACGGAAGGGAGTGCAGCTTAGGATTTAGCCACAGATATCCCTGTTACATTATCCCCAAAAGTGGAATGTTACAAGTTAACCACTGGTATACACGGTCCCTTACCTTCAGGACAGTGAGAATAATCTTGGGTAGAAGTTCATTAACACCTTAAGAATTTATTGTATATGTAGGTATAGTATTTATGGATAGCAAAGAAGAAATAAAAATGATGGCATATGTGAAAAAGGAGATACAAATTGATGTAGGGGATAGAATTGCTCAACTCTTGTTGTTTCCTCACATCAAGGCCAAGGCTGCCTCAGTAGAAAGGATAAGGGCTTTTGGCAGTACTGGAAACCATGTGTTCTGACAAATAGTGGTTAGTGATCAGAGAAACAAATTGATGATACAAGTGAATGGTGTTGACATAGAAGATTTGGTGGAAATAGAAGCTGATGTTACCATACTTTCCCAAATGTGTTGGAATCCAGATTGACCACTTCAGAAGGTTTACATACAAGTTATAGGAATTGGTAAATTATCACAAATAAGACACACGGTTCCGTGGATTACCTGTGTGGGATCAGGAGGGCAAACAGGAAAGTTGAGATCTTATTTGGCTTACATACCCATTAATTTATGGGGAAGTGATCTTTTACTGAAATGGGGTACTAAAGTTCATATTCATGCACTTCCAGGAAAAGCAAATGATGAAATTAGAGTGCTATGGTAGATACTTCCGGGAAAGGTATTGATACAGGTGATAGAGAACAATTGCAAGCTGTGCCAATGGTCAGAAAACAGAGCATCACAGGGATTGAGTTTCCAAATTTACAAAAGATGCCACTGCTAATATACCAACAGTTTTGCCCCCCTCCCAACTGGTTATATAACCAGCCTCTCTGGAGAGAGCAGTGTTCCATAACAAAAGAAGAATTGCAGGCACTAGGACAACTGGCATAAGAGCAGCAGGACACTAAATATATAGAAGAGTCTACCAGATCATGTAATTTCCTTGTTTGTTGTAAAAATAAAATCAGGTAAATGGAGGATGATAACGGGTTTAAAAGCAGTTAATAAAGTAATTCAATCTATGGGTCCTTGACAGCTTGAACTTCCTTTACCATCTTTGTTACCAATACCCATGATAATAATTGACTTGAAAGATTATTTTTTTCTCAATATCCTTCCATAAGAAAGATAAAGGTTTGCTTTTTCAGTACCTACTTTGAACAATAACCATCCACTAAAGCGATACCACTGGAAGGTACTTCCACATGGAATGTAAAATATTCCAACTATATGACAGTAAAAATAAAACCCCTAATATGTCTACACATGATAAGTTCTATCCATAAAACTTTCTGGAAAAGCAAACTCTACAATCATGAAGGGCTCTGGAGCTGACATGAAGATGGTTATGGATTATATCTTGAATACAGTTATAAATACACAGCTGTATATTTCCCCAAACATATAGAAGTACATAATTTACAAGGTGGCTTATTTAT
The DNA here is from genome assembly GCF_011762505.2 of Arvicanthis niloticus. NCBI lineage: Eukaryota > Metazoa > Chordata > Mammalia > Rodentia > Muridae > Arvicanthis > Arvicanthis niloticus. The sequence continues at coordinate 10,790,930 of NC_047666.1, read as the reverse complement.
GGCTGGAGGTGCATACTTTTAACTCCAACTCTTGTGAAACTTAGGAAGAAAAGACAAAAGGAATTGTGATTGAATATGAAATTGATCTCTGGAGGCCAGTTCAGTGAACATTATATGTCACATTACAAATTACTTATGGGGGATTTCCAGTTTTCAGGTTTATTAGAGGCCTTCTATTCATGAAATTTTAAGACAATTTGTATCTTGGGACATTTCATGAGAGCTGCTTGGTCGAAAGTTAGAAAATATTCTAAGTAATAATGTTATGGGGTTCCTGACCCCTGGGAAAAGACTATAAACCCAATCCAGTCATATTTGAAATATTTATTGATTACTGTTAGCAAGATAACTATCTCTGCACCAGAATAGATATTTCTGTTTGAAGGAGGATGAGGGAAGGATTTTTAAAACTGAAAAACCAAAAGAAGACCTTGAGTATCTGCACAAGCAAGTCAGGACTTGTTATGTTCTGTCAAGATGAGGCAACTTCAAAATAGCCTTTGATTGTATGAAGGTTAGAGAAGGCACAATGCAGTTAGTTGTATCTTAACAAGTAGATGGTTCTGGCTGTTCATTTCTGGGTGAGGGTCACTAAGCCTGGTTACAGGAAGTTATCTTCAAGGGACTGGAGTCAGAGAAAATCAGCCATTGGTTACCAAGATGGATACCTAACATAAAATGGAATTTCTTTAGTCATTATAATAATTTTGTGGAGAACATAAAAGCATTTGTGGTGGTTTGGATGAGAATACCCCATCATATATTTGAGTGTCTTGTTCTGCATTTGGTTGGCTGTTAGGAAGGACTAGGAGGTATTGGAGGAAGTGTGGCCTTGTTGGAAGAGATGTGTGTGTGTGTGTGTGTGTGTGTGTGTGTGTGTGTGTGTGTCACACTTAGGGTGGGCTTTGAAGTTTCACTGTCAGGCCCTGTGTCTCTCTCTTGGCCTGCTATCTATGGATCAGGATGTAAATCTTTAGCAACTGTTACAGTAACATTTCTGCCTATTTGCCACCATGCTCTCTGGCCATGATGGCCATGGAGTAACCCTCTGAAACTGTGAGCAAGAACTCAATTAAATGCTTTTTCTACAGGATGTCTTGGGCATGATGTTTCATCATAGGAACAGTAACCCCAACTAAAACCACAATATTAATATAAATCTTTCCTGTATACATAGTGATTAGTATAGAGTTAATCAGCTAGCCATGCTGGTGTGTGGTCTGGGGAGCAGACTGGCCAGCCAATGGCAGCAAACTATGATCTCTTAGAAGCCAATCTTGGCAAGTCAAGTGCATACTGTAGGCTTATGTGTTTTTTAACACCTTGATGCTATTTTAGAGCTAAATGAACTCATCTGTGTGCCATTTACATGCTAAAGTCCTTATTGGCACACAGAAACCTAAGGATGGGTAGGGTATCAGTAGCATTTTCTGGCAAGCATGTCAGATGTAGATCTCTGCCCCAGCCTGCGGGGATTCATGGAGACCCTAGGGAAGGGGGTGAAAGAATGAAAGAGACAAGAGACACAAGGAAGAAGCACCAGTCTGAATGTCTGATCTAGTGCTTAAATTTTATTGTTCAGGCTGCCTTTATAAAGGCAAGCAGGCAGGAGGGTCATCTGATAGTCAGGGTCCAGGGTCATCCCCTAATTGCAGAGTTTTCTAAGCCCACAAAAATTCCTAGCCCAAATTACTTATCTAAATATTTTCTCACAAGGAAGAAGGCAATTAAAACATTTCTCAGCTCGAGTTGCTTATCTGATTAATATTTTCTCCCTGGCAGAATGGCAATAAATAAAGTATTCCTAAACTCAGGATGTTTACTTAACTGACACTTGTTCTCAGGCAGAAAGGGGGTCTTGGCTCCCAGCATTTCCTCCTTTCTAACAATTTTTAAAGAGACGGGTCTGAGAAAGCAGACATTTGCAAATCTCATTGATAAATGATCGGGCATTAACCAGAGGGGAGAAGATTGACCTGACCCTCCCATTATCATTAGAAATGAGGTCTTTTTGGGGAGGAGAGGGTTAAATGTCTCATGGCTTCATAGGATATCATGGGTGGGTTCTAGTCAGCTGCTTTGAGACACAAGAAATTAACACCAACCTCTATGCAATCAGGTTTGCTTCATGGGGGACTAAGATGTGGACAATTTGGGTCCTCCCCCTGCGGTACCTCATCACACATCCCTTGCAGGTACCCACACTGTGTTCATGCCATACAAACCAGCATGCATGGATCTGAGTTCTATGCAGTCCTAAAGGAGATATGTCAACACAAGTCTCAGCCATGTCTTTATCAGCCAGATCAAGTCTGTGATAATGTACTTGTAGATGTTTAGATGCCAAGGTGTCAATTTGTTGTTTTACAAAGCCAGTAAGTCTGTTAAAGGACCAAGGACTGAAAGTCAAAAGGAGAAGGAGACTGACCACAGGGCCCACGATGGAAGGGAGAAGGATGATAGGCCAAGGGGAAACAGAAAAGCAACTTTTAAGCCATCCTTCTTCTTGTTCTCACTGTTTCTTGCCATTTTAATCTCTCTCTCTCTGATCTTGGCTATACTATCTCTAACTACCCCAGTGTGGTCAGTATAAAACAGCATTCCTCCTTGAGGGTAGCACATAGTCCCTTGCTGAAGGAAAGTCAGATCCACCCCTCTGCATTTTGGGGGGATCACTTCAGACAGCAAAACGAGGGATTTTTTTTCCAGATTAGTGATGTCAATCTCTAGATGTTTCATATCCTTGTCAATGGCCCCTCGAAGTTCCAGTAGTAGAAGTCCTGAGGCTGGCATCAGAATTAGAACTTCCAACAGCAGACACCATGGGTGGCCTCTTTTTATCTGGAAAGGAAAAAAAGAAGGGCATTCTCAGGGAGATCTCTCTTCCCTGGAACTGCCATCATGAACTAAGGCATTTTTCTCATTATCTATTTGTTTAATCAATCATTCAGGGAGCCATTGGGCTCTTCCTTCTTTTGTGTCAAATATACAAGCAGAGCCCCTGCCCCAGATAAGGACAGGGTCAGGGCCATTCCATCTAGATGTAAAGGGGTCTCGCCATATAACTGTGGCATAATTTTTACTGGTTTCAGGATGCCAGAGGCGATCTACAGCAGACTTGCCATGAGCATCCAGATTTAGAAAATTGAGAACAAACAAGGCATGATAAAGAATATTTCTAGGGAACCCCTTCTGGGTGTATAACTTCCCTTTTTTTAATTTATGTAAAATGTTTTTGATAGTCTGGTGGGCACGTTCAACAATGCCTTGCCCTTGAGGATTATAAGGGATGCCAGTAATATGTCTGATTTGTAATTGGTGGCAAAACTCTTGAAAAAATTTTCCAGTGTAGCCAGGACCATTGTCAGTCTTAATGATCTTAGGCTTACCCATGACAGAGAGACAATTTAAAACATGGGCTATAACTTTTTTTGAAGCCTCTCCAGTATGTAAGCTAGCAAAAATAAATCCACTAAAGGTGTCTATGGTCACATGAATATATTTAAGACTACTAAATTCAGGAACGTGTGTGACATCCATTTGCCATATTTCATTTGGGACCAAACCTCTGGGGTTAACACCCAAGTGGGGGGTGGGCAAAAGTGTGACACAGGCATTGTTTAACAACCTGACGTGCCTATTCACGAGTAATCTTAAAAAGCAGGTGAAGGGTCTGAGCATTTAAGTGATGTAAAGCATGACTTTTCTGGGCCTGTTCTACAGAACCTAACAACACTGGAAAGGTCAAGTGGGTGGCAGCATCTGCACAGGCATTTCCTCTAGAGAGGGGACCAAGCAGATCAGAATGAGCATGGAGATGTCCAACAAAAAAGGGGTGGCATCTAGAGGCAATCAGCTTTTGAAGCTGAGAAAAAAGAGGGGCAGCATTTGTGGAGGGTCTAATATATGGGACCATTTCAAGAATGGGAACAGAATGAGCAATATAGGCACTGTCAGTATACAATTTAAAAGGGCAATCTTTTAGTAACTGAAAAATCTTTATTACTGCAAAAAGTTCTACAAGTTGGGCTGATTTAAAGGGGGAACAAATAGGGGTAACCTGTCCATTTATAATGTAAGCTGCTGTTCCATTAGAGGAGCCATTAAACACCAAACAAGCATTTGATATTGGTTGAGAAGAGGTAAACTTTGGGAAGATAAAGGGATGAACTTTAGCAAATTGAAGCAAATTATCAGCAGGGTAATGATTATCAATTATTCCCAAAAAGGAAGAGCAAGCTATGGGCCACTCATCTGTGGTCTGTATGAGCCAGTCTAGTTGAATTTTAGCATATGGCATAATTATCTTATCAGGATCTTTTCCAAAACACTGGTGATGAGGTGGATGAGGCCAGGATCTTTATTTCACCTGTGAAATCATTATCAATCACTCTGGGGGAGATATTTAAACCCTCAAGAGTGGAGCTGGTATGTCCAAGAAGTCCAAAAGTATTGGGGGGCAAGGGGCCAAAGACCCCAGTATGTAGAACTTGTGTCCCCATGTCAGGTGTCAATATTGTATTGGTGGAGGAACAGAGGTCCAATCCTGCGCTGCTTGCAGTTGCTCATTGGAGGGAGGTAATGTTTGAGTCTGAGGGGTTAATGTTTGAGGGACAAACCTGATAGCCCCAGGGTTTTGTCTTGGATTTGGGGCCAGGAGCTGGCCCCTCTGGAAATTTCCCTGCTTCTGAGGCAAGGTATTATTTTGTATTTTTACCTTGGTATGGCACTCTGAAGCCCAATGTCTACCTCGATGGCAGCGGGGGACACAAGGAGGCAGGAAGAGTATGTTCTGCCTTAGGGGCTTTGCACTCCCTAGAAAAATGTCCTGGCTGTTTACAGTTAAAGCACTTTTTCTGTGATCATCCTGCTTGAAATCCTTAACGGCAGCTCCAATGGCAAGTCCTATTGCATGAGCTGAGCCAATGCCTGCACACAGTTTTATATAATCAGAAATTTCAGCACCACTATGGTGGGGTCGTATTGCAGCCTGGCAGGCAGGATTTGCATTCTCAAATTCAAGGTGTCTGAGAAAAGAACTTTTGTTTTCCTCACAACCAACAAGTCTTTCAGCTGCTTCAGTAAGGCAACTGATAAAGTTACTATAAGGCTCATCTGGGCCCTGGTGGACTTGAGCAAGGAAAGTAGTTGCTGATCCTTTAGGAGGGAGTTGTTTCCAAGCCTTAAGACCCAAATTTTGAATTTGGGCTAGAAGGCCAGGAGGGAACTGAGCCTGTTTTTCATTAGTATCATAAGGGCTCCGCCCCAAAAGCTTATCTTTGGTCTACTTCTTAGAGGTTTTACTTTCAGAATTGCAAAGCGCTATTTCTCTGCAGTTTTCAACAAAATCTATCTTCCAAAGAACATAGTCACCTCCAGCCAGAGTGGCATGGGCTAAAAAATACCAATCATTGGGAACAAGCCACCGTTCACTCAAATTTTCAATTAAGGATAAAGTAAATGGAGCTGTTGGTCCGTAATTTGTTACTGCCATTTTTAAGTCTTTCAGCTGATGGAACCCTAGCTTGTGATACTGTTGACTTTTTATTTCGTCTTCCTCACTTTCTGAGTCCCTTGAGGCTTTGTTTTCATTATCAGAGGCCTCACTCCCCAAAGTTGTATCCTTACTATCTTCCCCAGTCATACTCATTGTCTTCCCCTGTAGGAGAGTCATTTCCCCTTTTAGAGGGTGAGGCAGTGTTTTTATTTCTGCTATTGGAAGAGACAGCAGATTTGCTTCTGGTAACAGGGAAGGCCAGTACAGGTTTTTGAGGGTTTGGTTTAGATTTATTCTTAGAGATAGCAGGCACTGGGGAGAGGGAAGTTAATTCTAAATCAAGAGCTCACAGTTCTTTTACTAACTGCAAATGTTCCCATTTTTCCTCTATTAACTTTCTAAGAGAAGCCGTTTTTTGTGAAAGTTGGGCTTTAGCCTTGGTGGTATGATCGTTAATATCGGCCAAGTCGAGGACCGGGGCACAAAATGGGGCAGTGATAGTATATGGAGGTGGCCCTGGCATGAATGAGCCCAGGGGCAGCAAGTCAGGATTATGGTATTTAGCTGCTCCCTCCTCTAGGGACAATGTCTCTGCAGGAGAAAGGTTATTGTCAGGCCCTTTCTTGGCCAGGGATTTTAAGGATGCAAGGGAGGGGTAAATGTTAGCAGGAGGTGTTTTTGCAGTTACTGGCTCAGCTGCAGCAGCCTTAAGGGGCATAGCAGGAATGTCTGAATCAGGCATGGGGATAGAAACAGACTCACACACAGAGGGTGGTCTAGAGTGTCCCTGTAAGACCTTTCCCCCTTCTTTCACTAACTCTCGAATATCTGAAAATTGTTTATAGACTTGAAGTATATTGCTCACCAGGTTCCAATAGAAAAAAGCCTGAACAGGGACTTTCTCAGGACCAAAGGTTTCATAAAAAATTTTTAAGCAATCTTCAACCCTAGCCCATCTTTTCTCATCAATAGTCCCCTCGTGGGGAAACCATGGACAAATATCACCAATGAATTCAAAAAATCTTTTAAGATCCTTTTTCTTAACCCTTATTCCTCGTGTCTTGAGGCTCTCTTTGAGGCCCTGTAAGAACAATTCATGTTTGCTCAATGCTAGTCCCATAACTGTGTTGCTTTTTCTTACCTTCGCCGGATCAATCTCACAGGCGGGCTACTCTGTGGCAATCAATGCAGATCTTCTCTCTTCTCTCTTCTCTCTTCTCTCTTCTCTCTTCTCTCTTCTCTCTTCTCTCTTCTCTCTTCTCTCTTCTCTCTTCTCTCTTCTCTCTTCTCTCTGGAGAAGCGTCGATCCTATGCTTGTGAAGACCCCCATACTTGGGAGACCCTTCCTCAAGTCTCCAGAAGTTGCGACCACCCAAAGATCACAAGAAAGCATACCTGGATGCACTCAGCAGAGCCTTTATTAGGGAAAATAGCCGGCAGTCAAAACTACAAGCTCTTTAGCTCCAAGAGCAAGGTTTTGGCCCCGAGTCGTGGGTTAAAGGGTCTTTTATAACATGGGGTGGGGAAAGAAAGGCATTTTCGCGCGCTTACACGTGAATGGTTGCATTTTCGTGTGCTTACACATGATTGGTTGTTTTACAAATTTTGAACATAGCACTGGGAAGACCAAGGGAGGGGTAACCAAGAACAGTGGAACATTTCAGAGAATCTAGCCCAAATGATCTAGAGTCATGTGAAAACCACTCTGCACACTCATTCTTCTCAAAAATGTGGTTTTTACCATGCCATTGTGTCCTATCCTGCCATTTACCAACTATTTCAGATTAACTATCTTTGCTTCTTCCTGCTATAGCCCCACCTAGGTGGCCACATCTTTTATCTGTGGTCAGGAATGTGTCTTCCTGCCTTGGGCCTCTCCCACACATAGGTGGGAGAGGCTCGAGGAATGTAATCCAGCAAGTGTCCTTCACCTGGAATGTGAAGGCCTGAAATCTTATTTTCAGTTCTGCTTTCTGTAAGGCAAAAAATCTACACATATTTCATAAAATGGCCTTTATAATTTTTCACTCTACACTTGCAGGATGTCCCTGTAGAAGCAACGTTCAATCAGACCCCGACCCAAAGGGCCTCATGTCGGGCGCCAAGATGCCCCAGCCTGCGGGGATTCGAAGAGACCCTAGGGAAGGGGGCGAAAGAATGAAAGAGACAAGAGACACAAGGAAGAAGCACCAGTCTGAATGTCTGATCTAGTGCTTAAATTTTATTGTTCAGGCTGCCTTTATAAAGGCAAGCAGGCAGGAGGGTCATCTGACAGTCAGGGTCCAGGGTCATCCCCTAATTGCAGAGTTCTCTAAGCCCAAAAGAATTCCTAGCCCAAATTACTTATCTAAATATTTTCTCACAAGGAAGAAGGCAATTAAAACATTTCTCAGCTCGAGTTGCTTATCTGATTAATATTTTCTCCCTGGCAGAATGGCAATAAATAAAGTATTCCTAAACTCAGGATGTTTACTTAACTGACACTTGCTCTCAGGTAGAAGGGCAATAAAGTATTCCTTAACTCAGGCTATCTGCTTAACTGACATTTGTTCCCAGGCAGAAGGGCAATAAAGTATTCCTTAACTCAGGCTGTTTACTTAACTGACATTTGCTCTCAGGCAGAAAGAGGGTCTTGGCTCCCAGCAGATCTCATTGATGTAGGAGGGTTGAGGTCATTAATGAAACCATAATTCAGGCACCGAAATAGATTCTTAATTGTACATATTTTGTATTGTGTGTGACATTAGCCCAACTCCATAACTTCCCCAAGACTCAGTTTCCTGCTGAGTAATTTTTTTTTGGTTGCAAAGCTTAAAGGGGTACCTCCAAATTCATAATTTATAATTCAGATGAATTATATTTAATATAACATTAAAGATCAACACCAAGCAACTGTGTTTTACTTCGTAAATAAGGAAATGTTGGTAAGGAATTTTTTGATGTGAAATACAGTATTTGAAAAGTTAGAATAATTTTTTGTATGTTCATATCATGTTTCTGCCACTGTATGTAGTTAGTATATAATCTGAGAGAAGCATCAGAAACTCATAATAAAAAGTCCATGACCACTGCATGCTTCAACATGCAGAGTTGCTTTTGTCATCTGATGAACTGCAGATAGGGCTGAGTAGGGATGGTAGTGGTGGAGTCAAGTGATGATGGGAGCTCTTCGAATCAAGCTTGATGATCTAAGCAAATGACCTTCCATTTGTCTCTTGCTGTGTGAGCCTGTTGCTCATGTGTAGAATGAAAATAATGTGGTAGATGAGATCAGTCTGACTCTGATGCTTTAATACTCTGACATACTGATTGTGATTCTGCAGTGTTGGAGCTGGATCACTATGAATGCCATAGAATTTAAGTACATTTGAAGACAGATGAGATACCATCTTTGGAAAATTGTATGAAGCAGTCCAGCAGCAGAACAGAATTAGTACATTCATCATCATCATCATCATCATCATCATCATCATCATCATCATCTGCCCAGGGAGACTTTTGTCTCCTCAGTAAAATATGTTAGAACACTTGATGTCTGACCATTTATTAGCAACAATTCTTACCCATTTTCTTTATCAACATTTTAATTTTACATTAAAGCTAAAGACATTGTTGGACAACATTCTTATTTTAAGCCTCCAGTGGTAGTGTATGTTTCTCCATGGTAGCTCCTCCTCCTGTATTAACTTCTCTGTATTGGAATATATTGTCAGACTCAGTCTGTCTTCATCTACTTATAATCCTAGTCAGATGATCTCATCCTGTATTCTAAATTTTTGTATCTGTTTCAGCTTGCTTCCCTCAATGATGAGACATTTCCAGCTAGAGGTCTGGCAGCTTATCAAATGCCTAATGCTTCCTGTACAAAGTACTAGATCCCAACCTTTTTTTGGGTGCCCACTGTAAGACCTTCACCAGAAGTCAGTTCTGTGTACATGAATCTCTAGAACTGTGAACTAAATAAACCTCATCCTTTTCTTCTCTCATCTATTACATCTTGACCAGTTTTCCTTCCCTTTCTGTCCCCCAGTTTCCACTCACCACCTTTCCTCATGACCAAGCCAACAAATAAAGTGTTTAATTTGCCTTGCAGTTGCAGAGGAGTTGAGTCTATAGTGGCAGAGAAAAGGTCTGGCACCAGGAACTGAAAGATCACATCTTGATTTAAAAGCAAGAGCCAGAGAGAGGACATTGGAAATGGTGCCAGTCAGTGACATACCTCCTCCAACAAGGCTACACTTCATAATCCTTCTCAAACATTTATACCCACAGAGAATATAAAAACTCAAACATGTTAAAAACCTCAGTTTGTAATATCCAGTTACAGCAAACAGAATGGACTGCAGCAGAGATGTGAGAGATCAGTGAGAATAAGGATGTGAGGATTCATAAGGAAGTTACAGAAGGTTGGGTACCACTCAGCTCTCTGTGCATTTACAGGTTTTCCTTATTGCTAAGGATACAACAAAAATAGGTAATTTTTTTGCAGTGACATGCAGATTTTTGAGTGAAGAAGCCACAAGTTTCCAGATTTTATTTTCAGGAGGTTCTAGACAACCTCAGCCCACCTCATTTTTCTCTGCTCCAAGTAACTCCTAATCCATGGAGCTCATGGATGCTGCCTCTGAGCAACTGTGTCAGGTCTGTGAGAAGATATGAGACCATCCTCTGCTGCCTAAAATACAGACAAGGAAATGAGAGTTATGTGCATGCAATAAACATACACATTCTGAGTATTTTGAGTTCATTCAAAGAAAGTTTAACCTGGATAGGCCTGATTTCTTTATTTTAAAGCCACTAAAGAGCAACTGTTTCCTCTCTTGCACATCCTCTTGCTGGTTTGAGTACTGAGATCCCACATGTCAGGGAACTTTCAGTGCCTGTAGCTCCTTAGTGAATCATCTAGACCACAGTTAATAAAAGTGTAGCATTTTCAGCCACACTGTTCCAAGGCACATACCTGGGTAAACATGGTGACTGAACTGGGAGGAGATTTTTTGAGCAACCAGATAAGAATGCAGCCTTGATAACACCTTGACTATAGCCTATGAGACCCTGCATACAGGACCCAGACAGCCTGCCAAGACTATAAGTTTTGTAACCATAAGCCATTGAGTTGGTGAAAGCTCACTGTACAGCACTAGGTATCCAAATACAAAATAGTTATACGATTGTGAACCAGGACTGTAAATTTAAAACTTTGGAGTTATGTATCTGAGAAATATTTCTATGGATCATATATTGAGCTTTCTCACTCCATGTGGGGCAGAGGCAGAAGACCAAAGATTGTTCATGTAGAACTAGAGAGTATCTTGGAAGTAAACTTTGCATGACTGTGGCTGCACACTCTTGTGCCTCTGGTGTTCATTCACATGCAATGGTAAAAGAAAAAAATAATTAAATTGAGCTGAGCATGATGTCATGTAATCCAGCCATCAGGGGGAAGAGACAGGCAGGTTTAAAGTTCAGAGATAGTGGGCTCTAGATAGTGATTTCCAGGTGAGTTCAGGAAATATAGTTAGATCTTCGGTATTCTCCACCTCCTAAAAGATAGTAAAAATGCAATTATAAATGAAAAAAGCAACTGAGAGTGTGTCCACACATGTGGAAGATATGATAGAAAAATGCATAACTATTAAATATGGACAAACATGTAGGGAGCCATCTAGAAAAGGCTAAGGCTAGTGGATGACTTTCCTACCATTTTTTATGGTCTGCCTTGGGTGAGCTCTGAGTCAAGGCCCCAAGAGTCTTTATCTTAGTATTGCTTCTCTCTGATGATATGCCTTTCTTGTCCCTATTACATAGTCTAATGATTCCTGAACATCAGCCCACCCTACTGGGCAAATTTCCTGCAGATCAACATGAAGATGAACTTTCATGAATTAATGCAGTTTAGGTAAATTAATGAATTTATAGAATTTCTGATTTGATTCAAATAATTTTAGAAAGAATGTTTTAAGTGATGGTTTTATTTGTTTTGGTAAAAAGATATAATAAAGTTAAAATCAAGAATAAAATGTCCCCATTTTTCATAAAATAGTAAGTAAATGCTGCATAATAAGAAATACTATGCTTTGTGCTTCCCACAATTATAGTTAACTCAGTCATTCTGGATTTCTGACGGGGTTGAAAACTTATAGCCTCATAGCCAATCCTGGATATTTACCTTGAGAGAAAAGATTTGAGTGGAGGATCATCAGCTGACATTCATCCTAAAGCCAGGTACAGAACTAAATGTTTCAGTTAGGATAGGTGACAGAGGTTCTGGTTAGTCAACAAAATGATGGACTGGGTATTAGGACTATCTTGTACCTCACTGGTACAAATTGGCATAATTATGCTCTAATTGTATTTTGAGAGAAAAGTTTCATTTTAACAGGAAGGGTAATATGTAGGAGGAGCTAAGGTGGGAAGAGTACTGAGAGGAAGAGAAGGAGTAAGAAGAGGAGGAGAAGAAGGAGAGGAGAAGCTAGGTGATGAAAGAGAGAAAGAGGGGGGAGACAGGGAGGCAGACGTTCATATATCTCCACCAGTCAAAGATAGTTGATATATCTAGGTTGGGTAGTGGGTTACACCTCTGATTGAGCAATACCAAACTTATAAAGCCTGTGATTAACATTTTTAAAAAATTTATAAATGCAAAAAGGAAAAGGGGGCATGGGATAGGGATTTTCTAAGGGGGGGGATGGGGAGAGGGGATGGCATCTGAAGTGTAAATAAAATATCTAATAAAAAATGGAAAAAACCATATTTATAAAAAAGAAATACGATGAGCTTATGTAATTACACTTAAATGAGATATAGGCTTGGGACTAATTTGTGTTCAAGGAAAAACATTCAAGTCTAAGGATAAAGCCACAGGTGTGCACTATAAGACAAGGCCATGCAGAAACTGTTGCTTTGAATTTGTAATGAGCCTATAGAATGAAACACTGCTTTGAGGTTGTCATTGATATCCTGTAACACTTTATCTATGAGGTACTTCTTTCTTTCATAGAGAACTTTTCCTCTACAAATTATAAAAAAGCTGAAAGCAATAATAAAAGATGGTGTAGCCATTTCTTCTTCATCAGGTAAGTGTTGTCCATGTGAGTGACTCATTCTTTCCTTTTCTTTTCTCTCTGGTTAAACAAAAGAGTTAATGAGTTCTGAGCCTCTTGCCTGGCCAGTGAGGGGCTCCTGACTGATTTGGCAGAGAAAGGAGTCCTAGCAATAAATTATTTCCCTGCTTCTAAACAGCATGTGTCAATTGCAAGAAAAACAGAGCTTATTTAAGCACAGTTACAAAGTAAGAAAACAGTGTGTATTAACTCACAGAACAGTAAGAAAGTTTGCAGAGGTCATCAGCCTGTGGCCCCCAAAACAGTAGGAGAGAGTTACAAGGCCACAGATATTCAGTCCTTGACCTTTGTCTAACTCTGTTCCACCTCAGCTCTTTCTTCAGCTGGAGCAGACCCCCTACAGAAAGGAACAGCAGATAAATCCAAGACTGTGAATACAACGTTTGTGATACATTCTGAGATGCAGATTAGAATCAAAGCAGGAAAAACAAAGCTACAGCAGTCTAACATTTGTGATCAACTGAAGAGTGATTTTTGTAATTCCAAGCAGATAGAAGTGAAAACATGTTAGGCTGGAAATATCAGCTAGACAGACTTCAATTTTCAAAGCTTTTATTAATATGGATGATCTATAAGTTTAAAATTGTCATTTGAAATGGAAACTTAGGGTTTCTTTGGGAAGCAAATGACGTTTTGCTGGGATTCATAGGTGAAAGTACGTTTTACTAAAGCAGATACATAAAAGAATGTTTTCCTGAAGCAGACACAGGTGAAGGGATGACACATGGAGGAATGTTTTGCTGATGCAGACACATGTGAAAGATGTTTTGCTATAGCAGACACGTGAAAGGAAAAGTGATGTTTAAAAGAAATATGAATGTGACCCTGGAGACAGTGGGAGCTCAAGCATTGATTTTTTGCTCTGCCTCATTATTCTTCTCTAACAATATGCATTTATTGTTTCACCTTATATTGCATTGCTGAGCTCTGCTAGTGGTGACACCATAGAGAGAAACTTGCCAAAGACTTCTCTTGAGTTTCAGGGCTTCTTATCACTTCCATGGCCTTGGGCTGGTTGGCAAGCCTTGTGGTTTCTTCTGGAGGAAACTACCTTTTCTGGTTCTTCTGTAGGGTGACTGCAGAGTGCACTGGACTGCAGCTGCTGATTCGTATTTTGTGTTTGCTATTGGACTGAACTACTCAATGAAGATTGGACTTACCCCCAAAGAACTATTTTTCTACTTCCCTCCTGTCCTAATAACTCCCCCCCACTACCTCTGGTGGATGGTGGGCTGGAGGGGAGACTGAAAGCTTATTAAAGTAGGTTGAAAAAAGTGTGTGCCTACAGTTGTCCAGTAAATCTACGGAATATAAAAATGCTTCAGAAATAGGATCAGGAAAGCCTTTATTTAGTAGAGAAGTTGTTAGATTATCAAGCATAAAGTGTCTGCTTGTTACAGAGTTTAGGTTCTGTTTCACAGCTTCTCTCCTTTTAGAAACAGAACTTGTAGAGGTCTACGGCTGGGATGTACTGGGGAAAAGAGACAGCTGAGACACTGGGCCTCTGTGAGCAGCAACCTAAAAGATTTTTGTTTAGTCCTGGAGCACTGTGGGCTGCTAGCTTTAGGAATGTAATCAAATGGTTTTAGAGGGAATGTGGGAGAAGGGCAAGGCCTGCCAGAATCATGCTTGCCTTTCTGGGGTGGTCAGAAACCCTTCAAGCACAGTGTTAGTGACCTCAAACCTTCCCACTGGGCCTCTACACATATATGCTCCACCAGCCAACAGCCTAGAAACCAAGACTTTACCATATGAGTCTTCTGAGCACAGTCAAGCTGCAGTCCACTGCAGTCCTTGAAAGGGAAGCCTGAGCTCCTTGAATGGTAATATTATACATGGATATCAGGGCATAAGAACCTTTTATCCATCAAAAGCTGAGACATAGGATTTTCCCATAACTTGAATACAACTAAGTGCTCTAAGTACCCAGGTGGATCCCTCCAATGCAGGTGCTAGGGAGAAGAGAAATGTTTCTTACAAAAGAGGCTTAGGGCACCACTAATGTAGAGTCTGTATTAAAGGTTGTGGTGCTGTGTGGACCCGATGGTGAGAGTCCAGAGAGCCATAAAGCCCAGCATCACTTGCACCTTGTGCTTTACAGTGAGGACATCATTAGGACATCTAATGCTCCTTCCACACACCAGGTTGGGTAAGGAAACCTGGCTGCAGGGGGTATTGGTGTGTGAGTGGGCCACGTGGGATTGGCAGGGATGCTGGATTCTGATCCAATGTTGTTGGTTTTAGGTCTGTATTCATGCCTTTAGTGGCTGTCTTTATACTATGTGATAAATTTCATACAAGCAGTGTTTCTTCCTTTTCTATGCCATAAAAATTATATGGCACTAGTATCAGCTCTTTATTAAAGGTCTGGCAGAATTTAGCAGAGGATCCTACCAGCTATTTCTCTCTCTCTCTCTCTCTCTCTCTCTCTCTCTCTCTCTCTCTCTCTCTTTCTCCCTCTCTTTCCTCCCCCCTCTGTCTCTATTGAATTATATATATGTAAAATATAAAAAGTGTATACTTAGAACTAGTCAGCATTCTTTAAGTTTGTAAGCTCACTATTCAAAGTTAAAACAAACAGAGAAGTGTTAGAATTATTCCAAATACCCTGTAAGGGTCTTTAAGCTTTTTACTAATTATAATGATTATCATTGTAAATTTTAGAAGTAACACAGATCCAATGGTATTTGGCATGACACTCAAGATGGCTTCTTATTCTTAAACTCTGAACCTCTTCCAATAATTTGAATAGGATAAAGAGCATCAGTCCTTTGTTCCAAATGTCTGTCTAAATCCTCTTGTATACTCAACAACTTAGTAACATTTTTTGCTAAATGATTAACAAAAGTAGCTGTCTTAACTTCTTGTATCAAAGCAATTGCAGAAGCAGTAGTGATAGCAATTAATGTAATTAAAGCTGTTATACCAGCAATAATAGAGCCCACTACTTTCTTGCTTCTACTTAAAGCCTGATTCACTTGATCCAGTACTTGCAAGACTTTTTTCAGAATACCAAGGTTCTGTAATACTCAGGGCAATAAAACAACAGCTGGTTGACAAACCTCCATATCAGACATGCCAGGTTTCAACACATTAACACAATTATAAAGTGTACAATCAATGCAACTTATATTAAATACTGTAGAAGAAACAACATTAATTTTAACTTGAGAATTATAGGAGCCTTAACACATGTAGTAACACTTGTTTGAAATCCAGATCCTATAGCACACTGTTTGTGAAGGCAAGCAAATAAAAGCAATTGGAGAATAAAAACACTGCGATGAGAATGTAAGCCTGAATCTGAAAGATTTACTGACAAACTTAGCTACTCAACAAACTATTTAACTTAGATGATGGACAACTATGCTCCCATCAAGTCTTCTATTGTTCTAGGGAAAAGGGATTACTATACAGGAGTACCTTAATAAATGGTAGATCAGGGGTGCATAAATAAGTTAGCAGTTCAGAGCTCTTCTTGATCTTGCAGAGCACCCCAGTTTTATTTTCAGCACCCACATCAGTTAGCTCGAAATCTCCTGTATCTTCAGTTTCCTAGGATCTGATGCCGTCTTTTGACTGCTATGAGCCCTCACACTTGTACCCTTTCCCCAAGGTACACAATTTAAAATGAAAATAAATGATTAAAGGAAAAGAAATAGTACCCCAACCTGGAATTCTTGCTCACTCTCTTCCAGGAAGCATGCTCACAGAAGACTAATGACCTGAGTTTGAATCACAGCCTGAATCGGTTGGAAAGAAAGAACTAACTTCTATAGGTTGTCCTTTCAAACACACACACCCAGACCCACACCCACAGACACACACAAGTAAATGTCTTTGGTTAACACTATTTTTCAGTGACATAATTTGTATGTATGATCTTTTTCTATTTTCAGAATTAAAAATAAGAGATAGTAAATCCTCAGTGAATGGAAAGTTAAAGGAGGGTGCTGATGGTGAGGGGAAAGGCAGAAATGTGGGCAGAAAATTAGGAGTGAAGGGAAAATCACCCAAAGATAAATATGTGTCAATACATATGTAAATGATAAATAATAATTAATACAATCATATATTTTGTTGTAAAATAATTAAGTTATAAAGCTTGAAGAATGGGGTATACATACACATCTATTTATAAAACTTGTTTCATTATTTGAGATATTTTGCCAAACAAGCCTAGAGCTCTGTGTTGAGATGCCAGAGAGTAAGAGAGAACTGAGAGACTGAGCGTCAGTGAGCTGCAACCCAAGGAGGTTTTTGTTCAGACCTGGAGCACTGTGGAAGGAAGCTTATTACTTTGCTGACAGAAATAGTCTGCATCATCATCAGCCTCCATAGGATTGATAGTGAAGGTGAAGTCTGTCCCAGACCCACTGCCACTGAACCTGGCAGGGACCCCAGATGCTCGGTTGTATCCACTATAGATGAGGAGTTTGGGTGGCTGTCCTGGTTTCTGTTGGTACCAGTGCATATAACTATACACAGTTTCACTGGCCCTGCAGGAGATGGTGGCTGTCTGCCCCAGAGACACAGCCAAAGAAGCTGGAGACTGGGTCAGCACAATGTCACCATTGGAGCCTAGAATGACAAACACACAGACTATTGTTACATATGCATAAAAACCTTTTCAGCTGAGGATTTTTTCCTTTAAAAATTTCAAGAATATTGTGGACATCACTATGAGAAACCAGCGAGTCAAAGGGAATGGGGAAACTTAAAACCAATTACAAGTGCCCAAATTATAATGATTTACACACATACCAGGGCAAGAGAGGTTACCTTCAATGATGAACATAAACAAATATACAAAGACACATCACACACATGGATCTAAAACATGGATCTAAAAATTAAGGCAGTATGATAAGAATTATGTTAATTTTTTCAGTGAATAATTTTTCTCTATTTTTCCCAGATAATGCTTTCATTGGGTGTGTAATTATAATGATCCAGAGGCATGGAAAGTCATGATGACGATAAAGGTTGGTCCAACACTTCTCTGCATCCTCACCTGGAACCCAGAGCAGCAGCACCCATAGGAACAGTGTGTCTGACTCCATCTCTGAGATCTGGAAGAGAGGATGCTTCTTAGGCTCCTGACAGCTGCCCTTAAAGGAGCCTGGGCTGTTATATAATGACTCCATATGCAAATAAGCTCAGCAGAGTGTGTCCTGCTGCTGCAAGGGCACCTGTTCCTGTTTCACCCACAGGGAATTTGTGTCAGCAGAAAATTTACTTGAGCAACACATGTGTCTTAAAGGACCTTTCTCAATACATGTGTTTTTTTTTTTGGAGACAGAATTTCTATATTTATTCTGGGATGTCTTGAAGCTCATTCTGTAGACCAGATCCTCCTGTCTCAGCCTCCCAAGGGCTGTGATTAAAGGTGGATACGACCACCACCCAGTTTCTCCTCTCTAGTCTGTTTGAGCTGTGATGTGATGATGTACATTGTGGCTACACTGTGTAAATAATGTAAGTTATTTTAAGAACAACTTGATCTTTCAAAATGTCACACACCCAATGAAAGCATTATCTGAGAGGAAATTGAGAAAATATATTCACTAAAAAATTAACATAATTATTGTCATACTTCCGTATTTTTTAGATCCATGTTTTAGATCTGTGTGTGTGTGTGTGTGTGTGTGTGTGTGTGTGTGTGTGTGATTTGTCTTTGTATGTTTGTATATTTGTTCATTTTCATGTTTGAAGGCAACCTCTCCTGCCATGGTATGTGTGTAGAGATCAGCAGTCAAGTTTGGGTGTAGATATGAGATAATGTCTGTTGTTGTTCACCACTACTCATGAAATGCTTCCTAGGCCATGTTTTTGTGAAGATTCTCTTGTTTCCTTCTGAATCTCATCTTGGCATACCTTCACACCAAATACAGTCTATGCTGCTGCTGTGTCTGGCTTTATATGGCTACCTGGGAGTGAGCCAGGTCCTCACACCTATGTGACAAGCAGTTTGCTCACAGAGCCACCCTGTCAGCCCATTGCCTTTAAGTAAAGCCAGTGAGAGGAAGTTCTTTTTATTGAAGAGAAATAATTCTGCAGGGTATGACCGAGTTCCAAAATGAAGAAAAAAGCATGTAATGGAAATGTGCAGAGATGCATCTTTTGTACAGTTCTTCAAAACATCCAAGATTATTAAAAGACAGAAATCTTGTATTTTTTATGGTGATAAAAAGCTAATTAAGAAAACTATAGATTCTTCCCCAGAAAAAGTATAAGATAGATAGATGAATAGTTAGACATGTATGCGAACATAGAGAAGTGAGTATTTCTTCATATTCTTGTTTTTCTTTTTTTATTTCTTCATATTCTAAGACTGCTGCCCACTTTCTAGATTTAACTAGGCAGAAGGTTGGACTGACTAGCTATATTTTAAGGTGGGAAGTGACATAGTAGTATTTTAATTAAATAAGAACATGAAAAAGTTATAAGAAGCCTTATAAAAAGAAGGAAGAGTAAGAAGAATCGAAATGAGGACAGTAGAAAGAAAGGAGGGAGAAGGAGGCAGAAAGGAAGAAGAGAAAGAGAAAACCAGAAAGGGAGGAAGAGGAAAGGAGAAAGAATGAGAAAGAAAGAAGTGAGGAAAGAGTGAGGACAAAAGAAAGATGGACAATTCACTCTTCAGCTTATGTTCACCATTTCTGTTTCCAGGTCTCTGCCATGTAGAGATGGATCCTATTGTACACATTCACTGTACTGAACCAGCTGCAGTTCAAAAGTGAGATAAACAGTGCAAACCAAATATACCTTACATGAAATTTGGAAGTTATCCTTCACATTTTACCTTCTTTTTTGAGGTATGCTCACTGTTAGTTGATTTTTTGTATTCAAAATTAGAAGGTTGACCTGTTATAATGTGTAATGTTATATGATATTTCTCATTTATGTCCAGAATAGAAAATATTTTATATTCTGCAATGTATACTATTCATGTGAAGGGCCATACATTTTTAGATATCCCTGAATCTCATAGTTATTACTTTAAGGCTGGTTACTGTTGGTGGGAGACAAATATTTGTGATATTATTTTACTGCTTCCATGAGCTGCTCTCATTGCTCTTGTAGCTCTTTACTTGTATGTAGTGTCAAGAACTGCACTTCTGCCAGGCGTGATGATGGATTCTAGTAATCTAAATATGTAAGAAGCTGAGGTGGGAGGATCTTGAGATTGTAGATCTTTAGGACACGTAGCTTTGGTTACCCAGATGATCAAATCTTCTGCCCCTCCCCCAGCCCCACATTTCATCTATTTTTGCATATAGTTCTGTTATTATATATTTTTATTTATATACATTTGTCCTCTTTTTTATTGACTTATAACTTAATTTTCTATTCCTTAACATTGGCACTTTTGCTTCAGTGAATCAGAATGGCCCACTCCTCATGAGTGGAGACTCAGTACCCTCTGACAGAAAGATGGATAAGGTGACAGGGATGTTGCTGTGTGGAATCCAACACAGATGTGCAAACAAGGTTGACCATTGCAATGTAGTTACCTGATCGCAGCCCTGAGACTAGAAATTTGGCCATAAACAGCTCAGAGAGGAGCTCTTTGATGTGCCCAGAAATTGTGAAGTGCACTGAGTATTGGGAAAGGATGGGTTGGGCTTTACAAAGGAGGACAATGGCCTTGACTATAGAAGAAGACATGAGCCTGAATCTAACATGTAGAAATTGGTCAAGAAGTATCAGTTTTATGCATAGTGCAAAGAGAGTCTATGTGACAGAGGTTACAAAGAATTTGTGTATTTTAGTGAATATTATTTAATGAATGTTGTGCTTGAGACACAATAAAGAAAATTGTGTGAAGGCTGTTGTCATTTCTGTCTCAGATGAAATGTTAATTCTTTCATTTTGTCATTTTCTGATTTTACAAAATGATATTAAGTATTGTAACCTCTGACCAATATCCAGTTCCATATGGCCAACTTAGGTTGAGTGAGCATTTACTAAGTTATAAGTCTGTGTAAAGCTACTAAATAGAAAATTTGCTGGCCCAGTAAATGCCGACCCTGGCATCAAACACACATTTCTCCCTGGTTTCAGAAGACAGTCATTCAGTTCCCCTTGTCAAAAAATTTTTGCAGCTATGGTGACAGAGGTTTATCTGTCCCTCTAGCCCCTACTCCTGTACTCTATACCCACCCTCTATGATTCTATGGATTGTTTTGAAGCCTGCTCCTTTTCACATAATGGTAGCCATTTTGTATTCAGTCTCTGTTTTGTTCATTAGGTGAAATAAAGTCAATATTCTCAGACTCCACATCCCAGAAGTAATTATCAACATCTACCACTGAAGAATGTTATTGATAAGCCAAAAAGTTATGGTTGACTCAATAATGCTCTGTTGTCTTAGTGTTATGAAATTCCCCAGTTCACCATCTATCCAACCTCTTTTCCTTACGCAGAAACAACCAGCTTAAAGGTTAGCCTATAATACTTTGTCCAGTAAGACAAAATGTAATATTGCTCCTCTTTTTGCCTTTTAAACTTTTGAACATGTTTTTCTCCTACAAAAAGTCTGCTCTGATAATTGTTTGATTTCATTGATTCAGACTCAGTTCTGAACTATGTCCCTGGTCTGACCACTATTAAGGTCATTAAATTAAATAAACTATTCTTACTTAACTGAGATTAGTATTTGTATTGTTGGTGTGGAGATTCCTGAACCAATAAGATTGTAGTTTGCTTATCATTGACTTTACAGCTTATATCCACATAATAAAAGAATATATTGTATATTCATCTTTCTGAGTCCAGGATTCCTCACTCAAGTGTATTTATTGTACTGTTTTCTTATAAATTTCATGTTGTGCTGGAACTCGGGATCACAGAGACATCTGGACCCCAAGGAGTTCTGACACAATCAAGATAAGTGGAAATGTAGGCTCCAGTCAGAACCAGTGAGAATGGGTAGTACTAGTGCTAACCAAATGGCAAAAGGCAAGAGTAAGAATGTAAACAACAGAAACCAAAGTAACTTAGCATCACCAGAACCCAGTTCTCACACCACAGCAAGTCCTGAACATCACATCACACCAGAAAAGCAAGACTCAGAATTAAAATCACTTCTTATGATGATGATAGAGGACTTTAAAAAGAACAGAAACAACACTCTCAAAGAATTTGAGAAGAACACAGGTAAACAGGTAGAAGCCCTTAAAGAAATGAAAGAAAACACAACCAAACAGGTGAAGGAACGACACAAAACCATCCAAGATCTAAAACAGAAGTAGAAACAATAAAGAAATCTCAAAGGGAGACTACCCTGGAGATAGAAAACCTAGAAAAATGATCAGGAGTCATAGAAACAAGCATCACCAACAGAATACAAGAGATAGAAGAGAGAATCTCATGTGCAGAAGATACCATGGGAAACATTGACACAACAGTCAAAAAAAAGTGAAATGCAAAAAACTCCTAACACAAAGCATCCAGTAAATCCAGGACACAATGAGAAGTCCAAAACTAAGGATGATAGGTATAGATGAGGGTGAAGACACTCAAATTAAAGTGCCAGTAAATATCTTCAAGAAAATTATAGAGGAAAACTTCCCTCACCTAAAGAAATAGATGTCCTTAAATATACAAGAAGCCTAAAGAATCCCAAATAGACTAGACCAAAAAAGAAACACCTCTTGTCACATAATAATCAAAGCATCAAATGTACAAAACCAAGAAAAAATAGTAAAAGCAGTAAGGGGAAAAGGCAAAGTAACATATAAAGGCAGACCTATAAGAATTACACCAGACTTCTCACCAGAGACTATAAAAGCCAGAGGATCCTCAATTGATATTATACAGACCCCAAGAAATCACAAATGCCAGACCAGACTACTATACCCAGCAAAACTCTCAATCACTATTGATGGAGAAACCCAGATATCCCATGACAAAACCAAATTTCTACAATATCTTCCCACAAATCCAGCATTTCAATGGATAATGGATGGAAAACTCCAACACAAGTAGGGAACCTACAACCAAGAAAAAGCAAGAAAGTAATATTCCAAAAACCCCAAAATAAAATAGTTACACAAATATAATTACAACTCTAATAACAAAAATAACAGGAAACAGCATTCATTTTTCTTTAATATCTCTTAATATCAATGGACTCAGTTCTCCAATAAAAAACATAGACTATCAGACTGGATACATAAACAGGACCCAGAATTTTGCTGCATACAGGAAACACACCTCTGTGACAAAGACAGACACTATCTCAGAGTACAAGGATGGAAAATAATCTTCCAAGCAAATGGTCCCAAGAAACAAGATGGAGTAGCAATTCTAATATCAAATAAAATTGATTTTCAACCAAAAGTAATCAAAAATGATAAGGAAGGACACTACATACTCATCACATGAAAAATGTACCAAGAGGAACTTGCAATTCTGAACATCTATGCCCCAAATGCAAGGGCACCCACATACATAAAAGACACTTTACTAAAGCTTAAAGCATACATTGCACCTCACACAATAATAGTGGGAGATTTCAACACTCAACTCCCAGCAATGGACAGATCATGGAAACAAAAACTAAACAGAGACACAATGAAACTAACAGAAGTTATGAACCAATTGGACTTAACTGACATCTATAGAACATTTCATCCTAAAACAAAAGAATATACCTTTTTCTCAGCACCTCATGGTACCTTCTCCAAAACTGACCATATAATTGGTCACAAAACAGGCCTCAGCAGATACAAAAGGATTGAAATAATCTCTTGTGACCTATCAGACCGCCATGAACTAAGGCTGGTCTTTAACAATGACAAACACAACGGAAAACTCATATACATGTGGAAACTGAACAATGCTCTACTCAAGGATGACTTGGTCAAGAAAGAAGTAAAGAAAGAATTTAATAACTTTTTAGAATTTAATGAAAAGAGGACACATCATACCAAAACTTGTGGGACTCCATGAAAGTAGTACTAAGAGGAAAACTCATACCTCTAAGTTCCTACGAAAAGAAACTGGAAAGAGCATACTCTAACAACTTGACAGCACACTTGAAAGCATTAAAACAAAAAGAAGCAAATATACCCAAGAGGAGTAGATGGCAGGAAATAATCAAACTCAGAGCTAAAAATCAACAAAGTAGAAACAGAAAGAACTATACAAAATATCAACAAAACCAGGAGCTGGTTCTTTGAAAAAATCAACAAGATAGAGAAACCCTTAGCTAGACTAACCAAAGGGCACAGAGACAGTATCCAAATTAATAAAATCAGAACTGAAAAGGGAGACATAACATCAGAAACTGAGGAAATTAAAAAAATCATCACATCCTACTACAAAGGCCTATACCCAACAAAATTGGATACTTTGGATGAAATGGACAATTTTCTAGACAGATACCAGGTACCAAAGTAAAACGAGAAGCAGATAAACCATCTAAACAGCCCCATAACCCCAAAGAAGTAGAAGCAGTTATCAAAAATCTCCACACCAAAAAAAGTCCCAGACCAGATGGTTTTAATGCAGAATTCTATAAAACCTTCAAGGAAGACCTAATACCAATTCTCTTCAAACTGTTCCACAGGGGAAAAAAAAAAAAAAAAAAAACAGAAGGAACACTTCTCAATTCATTCTATGAATCTACAATTACGCTCATACCTAAACCAAACAAAGACCCAATAAAGAAAGAGAACTACAGAAACAGACCAATCTCTCTTATGAATATTGATGCAAAAATACTCAATAAAATTCTCGCAAACCTAATCCAAGAACACATCAAGACAATTATCCATCATGATCAAGTAGGCTTTATTGCAAGGATGCAGGATGTTTCAATATTTGGAAATCCATCAATGTAATCCACCACATAAAATAACTCAATGAAAAAAAAAACACATGATCATCTCACTAGATGCTGAGAAAGCATTTGACAAAATTCAACATCTCTTCATGTTAAAAGTCTTGGAACAATCAGGAATTCAAGTCCCATACCTAAACATAGTAAAAGCAATATACAGCAAGCCAGTGGCCAACATCAACCTAAATGGAGAGAAACCTGAAGCAATCCCACTAAGATCAGGGACTAGACAAGGCTGACCACTCTCACCCTACCTATTCAATATAGTACTAGAAGTTCTAGACAGAGCAATTAGGCAACAAAAGGAAGTCAAATGGATACAAATAGGAAAGGAAGAAGTCAAAATTTCACTATTTTCAGATTATATGATAGTATACTTAAGTGACCCTAAAACTTCCACCAGAGAACTAAACCTGATAAACAACTTCAGTAAAGTGGCTGGATAAAAAATCATCTCAAACAAATCAGAAGACTTCCTCTACTCAAAGGATAAACAGGCTGAACAAGAATTTAGGGAAATGACACCATTCACAATAGTTACAAACAATATAAATACCTTGGAGTAAATCTAACCAAGCAAGTGAAAGATTTGTATGTCAAGAACTCCAAGTCTCTGAAGAAAGAAATAGAAGAAGATCTCAGAAGATGGAAAGATCTCCCATGCTCCTGGATTGGCAAGATTAATTTAGTAAAAATGGCCATCTTGCTAAAAACAATATACAAATTCAATGCAATTCCCATCAAAATTCCAAATCAATTTTTCATCGAGATAGAAAGAGCAATTGGCAAATTCATTTGGAATAACAAAAACCCCAGGATATCGAGAACCACTCTCAACAATAAAAGAACTGGGTGAATCACCATTCTGACTTCAGACTGTACTACAGAGCAGTAGTTAGTAAAACTTCATGGTATTGATACAGAGACAGGCAGGAAGATCAATGGAATAGAATTGAAGATCCAGAAATGAGCCCACACACCTATGGTCACTTGATCTTTGACAAAGGTGCTAAAACCATCCAGTAGAAAAAGGACAGCATTTACAACAAATGGTGCTGTCTCGACTGGAGGTCAGCATGTATAAGAATGCAAATTAATCCATTCTTATCCCATTTTACAAAACTCAAGTCCAAGTGGATAAAGGACCTTCACATAAAGCCAGATACACTGAAACTAATAGAAGAGAAGGTTGGGAAGACCCTCGAATACCTAGGCACAGGGGAAAATTTCCTGAACAGAACACCAATGGCTTATGCTCTAAGATCAAGAATTGACAAATGGGACCTCATAAGATTGGTCTGTAGTTCTCTTTCTTTGTTGGGTCTTTGTGAGGTTTAGTTATGAGAGTAATTGTTAGGCAGTGGAAGGGTATCCTGGTTCTTGAGTTGTGGATTTAGACAGGCCCCCAGAACCCAGGCTCCTGACAAGAGGTCTGATCTCCATTCAACCTGTACCCTACAATCATGTAGGACAGAGGTTGAGGGTGTGATAAACAGGCCTCAGGCCCTAGAGAGATTTACATACTAATGAGGTACCTGAAGGCCAGAGGGTGGAGTCAATTAAGCATTCCTTTCCAGCCCCTCCCCCTTCCCTCCCTATTTAACTCAGGATTGCCCTGGGTTTTATGGGGGCACATCCAGATCCATCCACCATCTGCCATGATATTAAACCCAGTAAAATGCATGGACTTTCTCGGGTTTGGTGTCACTGTGTGAGGAACTATGGAGCCACAGCAGCCAGTCCTAGCTTTCCGCCTGGAGGAACCAGAGCGTTCCCAGCCAACTACACACAGCCTGGCATGGGGAACCCTGTGTTCTCCAGCCATACTTACCTACAGCAGCTTTTGCCCAATGTGGGGCTGGGACAGCCACGAAGCCATAGGAACTGATACCAAGGGAAGGTGAGCCCCCCAACTCTGGAAACAAACAACCTGTTTTTTCCTTCTGTGTTTTCAGTCAGAGCCACCACACAGATTTAAATAAGCTGAAGGAACAACTGATACCTCCTGGCCAGAGCTACTCTGAAGGTTCTTCTGGCCTCTGCTTAAATCCTGCCAGCTCGTGATGGGCATTGGCAAAGACTCTCTATCTAGACTCTCTTTAAAACAAACAACAACAACAACAAAAACACCTGGTAACAAGGCAGCCATTTAAAAGCCACAGGGCAGCTGCAGTCCTTAATTCTGTGGGAAGGCTTGGTGAAATCCCCCAAAGCTGATAGGCCAAGGGAACGTTCCCATTGGACAAAGCGTTTCTCCTTTTTCTGTCATGGGACACTCAACATCACATAAAAAATCCTTAAAAATCACATTAAAAAATCCTTAAAAGCCCTTACCCAACTAATAAGAGATATAAAATCCCCAGGTCAGGCAAATATATGCCCTACTAAAGTCCCATGGGATAAAAATAGGCAAAAAACAAGCCTTCTTTTTTTGGGAGGAAGTCCTTCAGATAGCACCATGCATGGCTGAGGACAATATTTACAGTCCAGACTCATGGAGCAGAGTAGCTTCACTTATCAAAAACAGAGATAAAAACTCAGTTGTGAGTTTTTGCCGATCTTAGGCACAATTCGGCAATGTATAGGACCATCTAAAATTGGACAGACTGAGAACAACACAGCTCCTGGGCTTCCTCAGTCCAATGAACCCAAAGATCAAGGTCCCCAAAATCACCCTGTTTCAGACCTTGAAGCCCTTACCCAACTAATAAGAGAGATAAAATCCATCTACCCACCCCTCCCTCCTTATACCTTGGAGGAAATGCCAATTAAACCATCTGCTCCTCCTGCCCCTCCCTCCCCTGCCCAAAGGCAAGGCTCCATTAAAATGCCAAAGGAGCTCTTGCCTGCCTGTCCCCTACTCCACCAACTCCTATCCAACCAAAGAGAGATAAATCCCCCCTTCCTCATGCCAACCTTCAAAACCTATAGATAAAACCTCGCCAAATCCCATAGTCCCTTATACTCAACCATCAACTACTCAACAACTCTGCAATTTTAGGAACTCTCATGCAAAAACTAACCCCGCCTCCCATGATACTCAGGAGTCTGATACAGAACTTGAAACCCAAACTACTCCAGCATTCCCAGTTAATATCCACTCCACTTGAGCTAAACCACTTAACTGGTATCCACTCCAAGCCTCAGACCTAAAAGAACTCAGGCAAGCAGTGGAGGAAGACGGCAGTCACACACCATGGACAAAATCTCTCCTAAAGCACCATGTTGCCAAGTTAAACACCCCTCAAGATTGGAGAGATATTTGCTGTTCTGCTCTTCCTTGCCCAATATTTCTAGAGTTGGAAGGCTACTATCATGATGAATATCTTCAACAAGTCAGGCAAAACCCGAGAGGGGCAATGACACTCCATGGAGTTTAAGGAGCTCTTTGGCCAGCAAGATTTCTCTACTGGGGCATAGCAGGCAACTCAGCCAGCAGGCTACTATGAGCAGGTCCACCTCTGTGCCATTCAAGCCTGGAACAGGCTCACTTCACCCTCATGGTCACAAGACCATGCCCATTTCCTGCTCTCCCTTCATCAGAAGCCTAGAGAATCCCTATCTGATTTTATTCTCAGAACTAAAATGAGCTTAGAAAGAAAAATCTCCAACCCCACAGCTAGAGACCTTCTTCTTAAAACCATTGTTTGGGAAGGCATGACTTCTGAGTCTAGGCTAGCTTGCCAGGGTCTCCGGGAAGAGCATCATGATAGGTGGATTGCAGCAACCTGAGAAATAGGAACCGCATCACATCAGGTTGCATAAATAGCTCAGGCATTTGTGGCAGCAGTAAAAACACAAGGAATCTGCTTCAAATGTGGACGGGACATTGGAAGGATGGATGTCCACTAAACTTTCCCTCTATAACAGATTCCAATCCCCCTAAAGCTCCCTGTCCCCGCTGCAGAAAAGGTTTCCACTGGAGGAGGCACTGTACTGCTTGATATGATAAAGATGGTAAACAACTAGAGCCTTTAAACTTCAAATGGGGCAACCCTCAGCCCTGACAGTAAGAGTGAAAACTACTCCTGTAGAAGCCTTATGGGTGTCCAGCATCTCAGAAGGCTCCCACCCAAAGTTAACCATTAAAATAGATGATAAATCATTCAGGTGTGTTATTGATACTGGAGCAAATCGGATGATTTTAAGACAGCAATAGGTCCCACAGAACTGGCAGTTGACCCCTGGGACCCAGCTCCTAGGCATATGGGGTACCCCTCACACATTCATCACCAAACAGACCTATAGGTGGGAAAATTCAGATGGGGCTACAGACCTCATACACCCCCTGGTGGCTCAAGTAGCCACCAATCTTTTAGGGAGAGTTATCTTACAAGCCTTAGATGTGGTTCTTACCACCCAGCCAGAAAGAGACCACATTAAGATAAAGAATATTACTTATGAAGAAAATAGTACCCAAGGAGACCCAAATAACCCCCACCAAATCACCCCCAATTATAGGGGCCACTGTTAGATTTAGTACTCCCTGACTTGATTGGCTATCTACGGAAGCCATCTGGGTCCCACAGTGGCCTCTATCAAGGGAGAAGCTTAGAGCCCTCAGAGAACTCACAGAGGAGCAGCAATCTCTACAACATATCCACCCCTCCCAAAGTCCATTGAACACCCCTGTGTTTGCTATAAAAAAGAGCTCAGGGGTGGAGACTATTACAAGATTTGAGGGCAATTATCAAAACCATGTGAATCTGGGGCTCCCTGCAAAGAGGGTTACCCCACAACTCAGCCATTCCTGCCAAAGTTCCCCTATTAACAATAGACATAAAAGATTGCTTTTTTCCATCTCTCTCCACCCCTGGGACTGTGAATGCTTTGCATTCTCAGTGCCCCCCATTAATAACTCTGGCCCAGCTGCACGACATGAATGGACTATTCTTTCCCAAGGAATGGCTAACAGTCCTACCATTTGTCAGGAGGCTGTAGCCACTGCACTAAAACCCTATTTAGACAAAGGACTCAACATCTATTATTACATGGATGACATCTTGGTCTGGGGAGATGCTTCTACCTCCCCCTCCCAACTTAAGGACCAGCTAATACCTTCCCTATCTGCCTTAGGATTCAAAATAGTCCCTCACAAAATCCAACTTATCCTCCTCATTGCATTTTTAGGAACAGAGATATCCCTTACTTCAATACACCCCCTCAAACCCACCCACCCTTTCCTTCCCTCAAAAGTTAACTCTCGCCTCCCTCCAGAGATTTTGGGCAATCTCAATTGGCTTCGACCCTGGCTCCACCTTCCCACAAGCACCCTTCAACCTCTCTTTAACCTTCTGAAAGGAGATAAAACTCCCTCCTCCCCAAGAACATTGTCTCCAGAAGCAGTCCAAGCCCTAAATTCTGTCAATTCATCCCTAAAAGATATGGCTCTTGCTAGGTATGACCCAACCATACCTGTACATCTCCTTATCTTTAACTCTTCCCCTACACTTGTAGGAGCCCTTTACCAACCTCAAGGGGTGCTGGAATGGCTCCATACCCCAATGGGTGGTACACCCCAAATTTTAAATGAAGTAGATACATTTGCCAACATGATTAAAAATAGCAGGGATAGAATAGAACCCTACAAACCCTAGGAAAAAAACCTGATGTTCTTGTCACCTCCCCCCTCTCCGACATTCAGTGGCTAATCAAAAATCATTCCCAAATCGCTATCAGCTTAAGAGAGTTCCCAGAACAAATTGACAACCATTATCCTGACAAAAAATGGGCCTCTGCCCTCCCTTTGTTGCAATGGCTACCCCCCTAACTATTCTCAAGAGAGCCCATAGCAGGAGCCCCCTCAATATTTATCAATGGGGGGAAGAGGGGAGCTGCAGCAGTAATATACTACTTCCCTGAAGATAAACCCCCTATCATCCGATTCAAAGAGCTCCCCCACCACTTCCCTCAATATAAAGAACTATACGCTATTTACCTATCTCTAAAAGAAGCCAAAGGCCCCCTTAACCTCTTTTCAGACAGTGTATATGCTGTCAATTTGTTTCCCTGGTTGTCAAGATCATTTATCAAACTAGATGACAACCCACTCTCCCCTCTACTCATACAGGTCTCTGCCCTCCTACAGGGTAGAGCCACCCCCATTTATATCCAGCACATACGATCCCACAGTCGCCTGCCAGGTCCTATATCTGAGGGAAATGCACTCACTGACCAAACTGCCTCAACTGGGACACTCATAGCCTCCACTGAGCAAGCAGACTAATTTCATTCACACATACACACAAATCTAAATGGGCTTCATGCTTGCTTCCCCCACATTCCCCTTGCTCATCTCCAAAGGATAATAAAGACATGTGCCTCTTGTGCATCTCTCATTACCACCCCAGCTTTACAAACCATGGACACCAATCCCTGAGGCCTCAAATCCAATGCCTTATGGCAAATTGATGCCACCCACATTCCCCAATTCGGTAGACAGAAATACGTTTTTGTCACCATAGATACTTGCTCAGACTTTATATGGGCTACAACCCAGACAGGTGAAAACTCAAAAAGGAACCCAGGACTGCCCGCTTGAAGGATGTCAAACCAAGATTGAGGTTCCCCTACACCCAGAATCCATCTCCACTATCTCTGGCCCTTTTTTCTGCTTTCCTTACCAAAACACAGGTGAATGTCTCCAGGAGGTCTCCACATATGGAGCTTGTAGATATTGGAGCTGCAGGATGGAATTCACCAGTCACAGTGCCACCATGCTCACAAATCTTAAAAGTCATTTTCAGCTTTTCATCAGCGATCCATGGAATGAATGTTGGCGGACTGGAGTCATGGGTAAACTTTACCCCAGTGGCTATGCCAGATACTCTGTAGTTGACCTACATGTCTCCTGTGAACTTGTCTCTGCCCCCAAATCTGCCTTTATCCATGCAGATATTACCCAACAGGAAAACCAGTCTCAGGAAGAACTATAAGCTACCCTCTCCTGGCTACAATACATCCAATATGCAGCAGACTTCCTTCCCTTAATGACCCACCCCAATTAGTCCTAATGCTTTTTCTGTGCCTCTTTCTCTCGACCTTTATTAACAGCCATTCTCATTAACTTTTCCCTTTATGAACTCCATGGACCCCTGCCCATGAGGCAAACACAGAACATTCCTCTCTTTGACCTATCACCACCTCTTTGCCTGCTAGGGCCCTCCTCAAAACCCCATCTCACATGTGCTCATGACATCACCATTACCAAATCAGTATGTGTTAACCCTTCTGCCCTCCTCTGGTGCAAGGGCACCATGAGGTGCGTGTATTAACCCTCATTTTCAGGGCCCCTGCACCCCTGTGATTGTTGTCCCCCAGGTTTATCTCTACGAACCTGAAGAGCTCACTTTGCAGATGGGAGGAAGCCAAAAGAAGAGAGAGATCTTCATCCCTCTGCTCATTGGACTAGGCCTTGCTGTTTCACTTGGTGCTACTGGAACTGCTAGGGCAGCCCTTGCACAAACATAGCATCTGGCTGGCGACTTCCAGGATAAGCTTGACCAGGCAATGGCCTCTACTACAGACAGCCTTGAATCTCTTCAGTGCCAGATAACCTCTTTAGCAGGAGTCGCTCTCCAAAACTGGAGGGCCCTGGACTTATTGACTGCTGAACAGGGGGGACTTGTGTTTTACTGTCAATGAATCTGGGATGGTAGAACAAGATATACAAATGCTTAAAGAGAGGTGGGCGGTGGTGGCGCACACCTTTAATCCCAGAACTTGGGAGGCAGAGACAGGCGGATTTCTGAGTTCAAGGCCAGCCTGGTCTACAGAGTGAGCTCCAGGACAGCCAGGACTACACAGAGAAACCCTGTCTCAAAAAAAAAAAAAAATCCCAAATGCTTAAAGAGCTCTGGGGGAACCTCTGTGCATGCTATACTCCCAACACCTCTACCCCTTGGTACTCTAACCCCTTGATGGCTTGGATTCTTCCCTTCCTTGGTCCCATACTAGCCACTGGAGCCTTGCTTCTCTTGGCACCCTGCCTCATTCAGTTTCTAAAGCAACAGATAAGTAACATTGCAAAGATAACTACCAATCAGGTCTTGTTTCAGTATCAAACTGTTCCCAACATAGGAGACACTTATTCTGATGACACCTCTCCTTTATAAAAGAAAAAGGAGGAGTTGTAGGGTGGTGGGCTGTGAGAAGCAGCTGAGTGCTTGGTCGAGAATGAGCTTGGAACTCCAGACCATTATTGGACAGTAGGAGTTCCCTCTGCTCCCAATTCTATGAAGCTACAAATACATGTGGGTCCCTTGTTCTGGAGGGTGTCTCACGATGATCTCCAGGCTGGGGCCATGGTGAGACCAGGGAGGGCTCGCTACGGTCTCTGCTCTGCCTCCAGCCTGCTTCTCCACTCCCTGTAGGTCTCTGGCCAGGCCTGATGCGGGGGGATATGGGTCCAAGGACACAGAGTGTGGGCAGGAGGGGAGATTGCCTGCCTCCACTGCTGCCTCTGCTTGCTCGCTGCTGTTGCTGACCAGTCTCTCTCAGGTGCTGCACCTATCTCTGCACACTGAGCTGGTCCAGGCCTGGGCTGGGCTGATAAGAAGTGGGCCAGCTGGCAAGGAAGCATCTTGGTGTTCCAGGCAGGTTCTGGGAGAGCAGAGCTCTCCCCAAGTTTACAGCTCTGTGACAGAAACTCTCGGACACTAGGATGATTCTTGAGCAAGTGCTTTACTTCCCCTAAATAGAGCCCTTATATAAAGCAAAGTAAAGAGATTTATATTAATCACATTGACAGAGACAATTACAAAAAAGCCCAGCAGAGACTTTGTTTTCTGGTTAAGTTTCCAGAAGAGCATTTTGAACAAGCATAGTAAGCTTAGAAGGAAAAAATATACTATATGATTCAAGTATTAAAGGGACAGCAGGAAGTGAAAGGTAGTTGAATCCTTTATCACCATAAAGGTACACACCTTTAATCACATGAGATAAAGCCAAACTTCTCTGAGTTGAAGGCCAGCCTGGGACAGAGCAAGTTCTAGGTGAAGCAAAGCTTAAGTTCAAGGAACTTAAATCTGATTTCATTAAGTTACTTAGAAATGGAACACCCTCATGTCTTCCTTCTCCATACTCACCATGTAACCCCCTGTGATGGTTCGTAGATGCTTCACCCAGGCAGTGGCACTATTAGGCATTATAGCATTGTTGGAGTAGGTGTGTCTGTGGGCATGAGCTTAAGACCTTCATCCTAGCAGACTGGAAGTCCATCTTCCACTAGCAGCCTTCAAATGAAGTATTAGAACTCTCAAGACATTTATAGCAGTAATACATTGCTACACACTACAGAGGGCTGCACACTTTTACCTATGAAATTCACTAAATAATCCATTCATCAGATTCATCAAGCTTCTCACCTCGGTCATTGAAAACTAAAGCAACTGTTCTGAGAGGCCAGATACAAAATATTTAACATGCCTCATAAATGCCTAGATGCTGCCAATCTCCCAACTTGTTGATAATTGACTGAATCTCTGAAGCTATAAGCTATTCCCAATTAAAAGTTGTCCTTTATAAGACTTGCCTTGGTCATGATGTCTGTTAAACCCTAAGACAGAAGTTGGTACCAGGGACTAGGGTATTGCTATAATAAGCCTTGAATATGTCTTGAAGCTCATTATGTAGACCAGACCCCCGTGTCTCAGCCTCTGAGTGCTGGGATTAAAGGTGCATACCACCACCACCCAGCTTTTTTCTCTAGTCTGTGGTATGAAGTGGGGGAGTGTATATTGTGGCTACACTGTGAAAAGAGTGTAAGTTATTTTTTTTAAAAAAAACTTGATCTCTCAAAATGTTATACAACAAATGAAAGCATTATATGGGAGGAAACAGAAAAATTATTCACTGAAAAAAATTATCACAATTTTTGTCATACTACCTTATTTTTTAGATCCATGTTTTAGATCCATGTGTGTAATGTGTTTTTTTTTATGTTTATATATTTGTTCATGTTCATGTTTGAAGGCAACCTTTCTTGCCATGGTATGTGTGTGGAGATCAGAATACAAGTGTAAGTGTAGATGTAAGACAAGGTCTGTTGTTGTTCACCACTACTCATGAAATGCTTCCTAGGCCAGGCTGTTGTTGGGATTTTCTTGTTTCTTTCCATCTCTCATCTTGCCATAGCATCACTCCAAATACAACCCATGCTGCTGCTGTGTCTGGCTTTATATAGGTACCTGGGAGTGAGCCAGGTCCTCACACTTATGTGACAAGCACTTTGCTCATAGAGCCACCCTGTCAGCCCATTGTTTTCAAGTAAAACCAGTGTGAGGAAGTTGTTTTTATTGAACAGAAGTAATACTACATGATAAGCAGAAGTTCAAAAACGAAGTAAAGGAGCATGTAATGGAGATATGTGTAGTTAGACCTTCTGTGAAGTTCTTCAAAGCATCCAAGATTATTAAAAGACAGATATCTTGTATTTCATCATGATTATAAAAAGCCATTTAACAAAACTGTTGATTCTTTCTCAGACAAATTGTAAGATAGACAGATAGATGGATAGTTAGACACCTAAACGAATATAGATAAAAAAGTGAGTGTTTCTTCATATTCTAAGACTGCTGTCCAGTTTCTTGGTTTAACTAGCTAAAAGTTTGGATTTCTTAGCAAGGTGGTGTGAAGTTAATAGTAATATTTTAATTAAATAAGAAAATAAAAATGTTATAAGAAGCCCTATCAAATGAAGAAACAGCAGGAAGAATTGAAATGGAGAGAGTAAGGAGAAAGAAGGGAGAAGGAGGCAGGAAGGAAGAAGAGAAAGAGAAGAACCAGAGAAGGGAGAAAGAGGGAAGAAGAAAGAATGAGAAAGAAAACAGTGAGGAAAGAGTGAGGACAAAGGAAAGATTGACAATTCCCTCCTCAGCTTATGCTCACTGTTTCTGTTTCCAGGTCTCTGCCATGTAGAGATGGATCCTTTTGTTTTATTGTACACATTCACTGTACTGAACCATCAGCAGCTCAAAGATGAGATAAACAGGGCAAGCCAAATATACATAGAATGAAATTTGCAAATTATCCTTCACATTTTATCTTCCTTTCTGAAGTATGCTCACTTTTAGTTGATTTTTACATTCAAAACTATAACATTGACCTGTTATAATATGGAAAGTTAGGTGATAATACTCATTTATGCCCAGAATAAAAAACATTTCTATATTCTGCAATGTATACTATTAATTCAAAGGGTCATACCTTTTTAAATATCCCTAAATCTCATAGTTATTACCTTAAGGTTGGTTATTGTTGGTGGGAGACAATAGTAAATATTTCTAATATTATATTGCTTCCATGAGCTGCTCTCATTGCTCTTGGAGCTCTTGATGTGCCTTGTATGTATGTAGCATCAGGAACTGTACTTCTGCCAGGCATGACGATGTATTCTAACAATCCATATATGTAAAAAGCTGAGGCGGAAGGATCTTGAGTTTGCAGCCATTTAGGACATGTACCCTGGGTTACCCAGATGACCAAATCTTCTGCCTCACTCCAAGTCCCACATCTCATTTATTTTTGCATAAAATCCTGTTAATAGATATTTTTGTTTATACTGACTTTGTTCTCTTTTTTATTGACTTATACCTTAACTTTCTATTCATTAACACTGGTACTTTTACTTCAGTGCAGCAGAATGTCCCTCTTATCATGAGTGGAGAGTCAGTACCCTCTTACAGAAAGATGGACAAGATGATAGAACAGAAGATTTATGGGACAGGGATGTTGCTGTGTGGAATGCAACACAGATGTGCAAATGAGGTTGACCATTGCAATGTAGGTACCTGATCCCAGCCCTGAGACAAGAAATTTGGCCATAAACAGCTCAGAGAGGAGCTCTTTGAAGTGCCCAGAAGTCCTGAAGGGCACTGAGTATGGGGAAAGATGGTCTGGGCTTTACAAAGGAGGACAAAGGAATTGAGTATAGAAGCAAACATGGGCCTGAAGCTAATAAAGTAGAAATTGGCCAAGAAGAATAAGTTTCATGCATAGTACAAAGAGAGTCTGTGTGACAGAGGTCACAAAGAGTTCATGTATTTTAGTGAATATTATTTAATGAATGTTGTGTTTGACACACAACAAAGAAAATCGTGTGAAGGCTGTTGTCATTTCTGTCTCAGATGAAATGTTAACTCTTTCATTTTGTCATTTTCTGAATTTACAAAATTATATTAAGTATTGTAACCTCTGAACAATATCTAGTTCCACATGGCCAACTTAGGCTGAGTGAGTATTTAGTAAGTAATTATTCAATGTAAAGCTATTACATAAAAAATTTGCTGGCCCAGTAAATGCCTACCCTGGCATCAAACACACATTTCTCCCTGGTTTCAGAAGACAGTCATTCAGTTCCCCTTGTCAAAAAAATTTGCAGCTATGGTGGCAGAGATTTTTATCTGTCCTGCTGCCCCTAGTCATGTACTCTATACCTACCCTTTATGATTCTGTGGATTGTGTTGAGGCCTGCTCCTTTTAACCTAACTGTAGCCAATTTGTATTCAGTCTTTGTTTTGCTCATAAGGTAGAATACATTCAGTGTTCTCAGACTCCACTTCCCAGAAGTGATTATCCACAGCTGCCACTGAAGAATGTTATTGATAAGCCAAAAAGATATGGTCGAATCAATAATGCTTTGTTGTCTTAGTGTTCTGAAATTCCCCTGTTCACCACCTATCCAACTTCCCTTCCTTACTCAGAACCAACCAGCTTAAAGGTTAGCCTATAATACTTTGTCTAATAAGCCAAAATGTAATATTGCTCCTTTTCTTGCCTTTTAAACTTTTGAATATGTTTTGTTTTTTTTATAAAATTGCTGCCCTGATAATTGTTTGGTTTCATTGATTCAGACTCAGTTCTGAACTATGTCTTTGGTCTGACCACTATTAAGGTCATTAAATTCAATAAACTATTCTCTCTGTGTGTGTCTCTGTCTCTGTCTCTTTCATTTTTTGACAACCGTTGTCACTGTAGTGATCAAACCTATGTAGTGTCTACAGGGGTACCCTTTGACAGGCTGTTCAAAGGTACCATATTCCATGAGCAAGTACAGGTAACTGTCCCACACCACCAAACTTGTTCTCCATGCCATGTGGACACCACCACAATCAAGGCCAAAATCCTGACATCAGTAATGACATAGTCAACTAAAATTATATCCGTATGAAACAGAAATCTATTTCTCCATTAAATAGAGCTTTCCAAAGGTATCGGGCATATTCATAGGAATCATTTTGGGATGGCGTTGGAGAATTCTGGCTTTCAGGTTTTGGCAGGTAGGAACTTGTGGATTGCTTGCTCTATCTGTGGCCTGAAGATGTGGTTTACTTTGGGGTCTATCACTTGAGATGATCTTGTCCACTCTTGCTTCCAACATGCATAACTGAACTCTGCTCTGCCTCAGCCCATTTCACAACTGGTTCTTGTTTATTGCAGGATTCCATTCCTGTTTGTCCAGATATATTGACATAAAATTGTCCACCTTCTGCCTCAGGTTCTGGTAAACTGTCTTAGTGTCCACATCAGCAGGCAGTCCCAGTGGAAGCTGGCAAACAGGCCATGGCTCTTGAGAAGCTCTACTATGAGAGCACTGAGCTGTGAGTCTCCCAGAGGCAGCCACACAGGATTGACTGAGCTGCTCACCCCATGGAGCTCCCACCCATGCTGTTCCTGGCCTGCTGAGGCTACTTCTACACTGTTCTCCATGGCCACACCTCGTGTTCGCACTGGACCCTGTGCTCTGCTGCTCCTCTGGGA
This sequence comes from Arvicanthis niloticus, assembly GCF_011762505.2. Taxonomy (NCBI): domain Eukaryota; kingdom Metazoa; phylum Chordata; class Mammalia; order Rodentia; family Muridae; genus Arvicanthis; species Arvicanthis niloticus. Next base: position 10,752,703 of record NC_047666.1, on the reverse strand, counting down.
GCCACTAGCATAAACAAGATGCCTGGAGGCAGTGTCAATGGAAGCTCCAGGGTGAGAAGTGGTGGGTTGAGAAGGGATGGAAACCATAATGCTCACCTCTTCATCCTGTATTTTTTAAGGCAGTTACGTATGTCCTTTTTAAAGTCCTCTATCATCATCATAAGATTTGATTTTAAATCAGAGTCTTGTTTTTAGGGTGTATTGGGGTATCCAAGATTTACTGTGGTGGGAGAACTGTGTTCTTATGATGCCACATAGCCTTGGTTTCTATTGCTTATGTTCTTGCCCTTGTTTCTTGCCATCTGGTTATCTCTGGTGTTGTCTGGACTTGCTGTCTCTGACTGTGGCTTGTCCCTCCTGCAAGCCTGTGTGTCAGTACTCTTGGGAGACCAGTTCTTTCCAGGAGGAACTTGGGTATGGTGAGCTGTGCCACAGCTCTGCGTGCAGATGAAAACAGGATTCTGTCCCAGACTGCTCCTTTGTTCTTGTGTCCTGATGGCTCTAGGCAAGTTTCTCTTGGGCCAGGAATCTGAGCAGAAGTGGCAGTCTTACTTGTGCTGACAAGTGTGTCAACACTCCTGGGAAACCATCACTTACCTGGTGGGATTTGGGTAGGGAGAACTGTGGCACATGGTCAGCTTCAGGTACAGATGAAAACTGGAAGTATCCTGTTGAAGATGAAGATGTTGAGGTTCAGTCTCAAACAACAAATAAACAAATGTAAATTTCCCTCCACAGTAAATGATGGATTTGCATACAATGTATGTGAAGCCTGCTGTTTACTTGTAACAATTTATACATGGTTTAAAAATATCATGTTTCAGACTGGGCCTGTTAGTGAATGTCTTGGACCCTAGCACTTGGAAGGCAGAGGCAGGAGGATTTCTGTGAATTCCAGAATAGTCTTGTCTACACAGTAAGCTGCTGCACTGTGGACTGCCTAGAGATTCTAAATATAAAAAAAAAAGAAAAATCAAAGTCCAAAACAAATACCTTATAAAATCTTGTAATGCAGAGCTGTCTGAGGAACACCAGCAAGGAAAATGTCTGTATGTATTCATCATAGATGCAATTAAAGAATCTTCTTGGATGCTCCCTCACCCACCCACCCACCCACCCACCATTTCCACCTAACTCCTCTAGCATCCCTCTTCTCTGGGGGCATCAGACCTCCTCAGGACCAAGTCCATTTCATCCCACTGAAACCAGAGAGGCAGTCCTTTGTTATGTATGTATCAGAAGCCATGGACCAGCCCTCTTTGGGTCTGGCTTAGTTCCTGGTAGCTCTGATTGGTAGAGTTAGTTGATTGTGTTGTTCTTCCTGTCAGTTTGTAATCCCCTTCAGCTCTTTCAGTCTTTCTCCTAAAGGAAGGGGACAACATTTGAAATGTAAATACATAAAATAATTAAAAATACAGTCAAACAGGTGAAGAAAATGGATAAAGAAGTTCAAGTCCTGAAAATGTAAGTAGAAGAAATAAAGAAAACACAAACTGAGAAAAAAGTAGACTTTTTTGGAGCTGGGGTACTGTTCAGTGGGACGTGAGCACACAAGCATGCACAAACCTGTGTACACATACAAGTCTTCAAATAGTTTTCATCTAAGCTTGGTTGAATTCCTGATGCGGTTCACACACTAATATAGAGGCTCAAGTCAACACTTCCTCTGCTTGTTCCACAAATATGCGGATACCCACACAACTCTCTGAACATGGAGAGGCTCATGAACTGGTGCCTACATAGAACTGGAATTCCCCACTATGTTCTAGTGTCTTTGGTATGGGAAAGTACTCTGCAGGCTATCAAAAGAGAAGCATAAACACCAGCCCAGCCACAAACCCTTTGATGTACAAATCTATGCTCCCTGTAAGATGTGCTAGGACAATGGTGGCACAAAGCTTGTGGGAGTAACCATCCAATGTCTGATTTGACTCAAGACTTGTTCTACGAGATTGAACCTATATGTGACACTGCTTGGGTTACCAAGAACAAGAGACTAGATAGTTCAGTGACCTAGGACAAAACCAAACAATATTGCTCTAACCAAGTGAGACCAACATGGCTGCTAATGATATTCTTTTATAAGCATAGATCAGTGCCTTTTCAGCCATCTTCAGAGTGGCTTCCTTCTTCAGCAGATGGAACAAACATGGAGACCTACAGGGAAAGAGACAGAGAGAGATATCTCAGAACATGCTGCTCCAAATGAGATGTCTCCCTCAAATCCCTATCTAAGTTATATTAGGCACAATAACACACAATGTCTGAGAATAATTATCTGTCTTTTATGTTTGTTGGACAGAAATAATTATTATTGGGGGCCGGAGTGATGTCTAAGTGGTTAAGGGCATTTACTGCTCTTTAAGAGGTCCTGAGTCCAATCCCCAGCAACCATAGGGCGGCTCATAACCATCTTTAGTGGGATCTGATGCCCTCTTCTGTGATGTCTGAAGACAGAAACAGTGTACTCATATAAAGTAAATAAATACACCTGGTAAGAGGGCACCTTTATTGAGAAATTGTATTCATCAGACTGGCCTGTGAACTTGTCTGCAGGCATTTTCTCAATTGCTACTTGATACAAGAGTGCTCAGCCCACTGTAGGCATTGCCAAACCTAAGCACATGAGTCTTGGCTGTAGAAGAAATGTAACTGAATGTGAGCCCAGAACAAGTCTGTCAGCAGTGTTTCTTCATAGTCTCTACCTCACTTTCTGCTAAGTTGCTTTTGGTCAGTGTATTCCCTCAGCAACAGAGAGCAAACTAGAATAGAAACCAAATATGAAATAATCATAACAATTAAGGTCAGTAAACTAGGATCTGCAAGTTGTAGAAAAGAAAAGGAAAGAAAGATAATTGGACTAAAAAAAACCCAAACAACTAAACTTCTCAAGGAGACAGTTGAGAAAAAGAAAAGACAAGTCACACCCTGTGAGAAAGCATTCATAAGAAGTAGTTCACATTATGTTTTAGAAGCTATGCTTTGTGCTTCCCATAATTTCAGTTAACTCAGTCATTCTGGATTTTTGATGGGGTTGAAAACTTATAGTCTCATAGCCAACCCTTGCTATTTACTTTGAGAGAAAAGATTTGAGAGGATGGTTTTCAGCTGACATTCATTCTAAAGCCAAGAAAAAAAAGCCAGGTTCAGAACTAAGTCTCTTATTTAGGAAAGATGACAGAGGTTATGCTTAGTCAACAATATGATGGACTGGGTATTAGGTCTATCTTGCACCTTACTGATAAAAATTGGTATAGTTATGCTCTAACTGTATTTTGAGAGAAAAGTTTTATTTTAACAGGAAGGGTGATATGTAGGAGGAGCTAAGGTGGAAGGAATATGGAGAGGAGGAGAAGGAGAGGAGGAGCTAGGTGATGAGAGAGAAAGAGAGAGGGGGGCCAGACTTGGAGGCAGATGTTCTCATGTCTCTGCCAGTCACAGATAGTTGATATATCTAGGTTGGGTATTAGGTTACGCTTCTGATTGATATTGAGCATTACCAAATTTATAAATCCTTTGGTTAACATTTAAAAAATTGTATAAAAGCAAAAAGGAGAAGGGGGTATGGGATAGGGGTTTTCTAGGGAGGGGAAATGGGATGGCATCTGAAATGTAAATAAAATATCCAATAAAAATAAATTTAAAAAGATATAAAGAACACACACACACACACACACACACACACACAAAGAAGTATGCCACATCGTCAAAGAATCCTCATAGTAAGTAGTCAGAAAACAAATGCCTTAACAATAACATGCCAAAATTGAACATATCTCTGGTTATGTATTTATATAATACCAAATATATAGACTAGATCAACAGGGCCATATTTACACAAATGATATGTGTTAAATTGTGCAGTGTATTGGTAAACCACTTTTCCGGTGTCTTTTAAAGCTAAGCATAATTTATGACCCTGCAGTTTTCTACTAGCTCTTTAACCATGAAAAACAAAACACTATTTTTATACAAAACCCATACTTATTTGTGTAAACATTCATTATTACTGAGACAGGGCCTTGCTGTGTATCAGTACCTGGCCCAGGGCTCACTATGTAGACTATCTCTGTCCCCAGTAATGCAGGGATTACAGGCATGTGCCACTATTCTGCACAACATTATTTCTAACAGACCCAAACTTGAAACAGCCACATGTCCTTGAACTAGTGATTAAAAACGAAAGCTGGGGATTCTCCAACAATCGAATAACACTAACACCAAACAGTCTACTACCAACATCTAAAATGACATTGGTGACTTTCTTAGTGTGCTGTGCTGGGGAAATGAAGCTGGCCTCAAAGGCTGCATATTAGCTGTGTGCTACAGTTTATGCTTAGACTCTCAGCTACCCTGGACATTAAGGCACTGACAGGAACATTGTTAATTTTGAGGTCAGCCTGGGCAAGTGGTGAGACTCTTTTCTGAAAACCAACCAACCAATCAACCAACCACTCACCCACCCACCCACCCAACCAACCAACCAACTATCCAACCAACCACCCAGTAAAAATAAAACCCCCAAATATGGCCATACGTGATAGGTTCTATCCATAAAACTTTCTGGAAAAGCAAACTCTAGGATCATGAAAGGCTCTGGAGTGGTCATGAAGAGGGTTATGGATTATATCTGGAATACAGCTGTAAATACACAGCTGTATATTTCTCCAAACCTATAGAATTACATACTTTACAAGGTGGCTTATTTATGGCTGGAGGTGCATACCTTTAACCCAAACTCTTGGGAATCATAGGTGTGAGAATGCAAATTTGAGGCCACACTTGCTTACAAATTAGTATCCTAACTGATCTTTCCCTTAAACCTTCAAAAAAGAAGAGACAAAAAGAATTGTGATTGAATATTAAATTGATCTCTGGAGGCAAATTCATTGAACATAATATATCAAGTTACAAATTTATTTGGGAGGGTTTCCAGTTTCCAGGTTTACTGGTTGTCTTCTAATCATGAATTATTAAGACAATTTGTATCTTGGGGTATTGCATGAGGGCTGCTCAGTGGAGAGTTGGAAAATATTCTAAGTAATAATGTTATGGGGTTCCTGAACCCTGGGAAAAGGATACAGAGTCAATGCAGTTTTATCTAAAAGATTTATTGATTACTGTTAGCAGGATAAGAATCTTTGAGCCAAAATTGATATTTCTATGTGAAGGAGGATGAGGGAAGGACTTTTAAAACTGAAAAACCACAAGACAACTTTGAGTATCTGCACAATCAACACAGGAATTGTTATGTTCTGCCAATCTAAGGCAACTTCAAAATAGCCCTTGATTGTATGGAGGTTAGAGAAGCCACAATGCAGTTAGTTGTATCTTAACAAGTATATGGTCATGGCTGTGCATTTCCGGGTGAGGGTCACTAAGTCAGGGTTACAGGATGTTATCTTCCAGGCACTGAGGTCAGAGAAAATCAGCTAGTGGTTACCAAGATGGATTCCTAACATAAAACGAAGTTTCTATAGTCATCATAGTAATTTCATGGAGAACATGAAGGCATTTGTGGTGGTTTGGATGAGAACACCCCATCATATATTTGAGTGTGTTGTTCTGCATTTGGTTGGCTGTTAGGAAGGACTAGGAGGTATTGGAGGAAGTGTGGCCTTGTTGGAAGAGATGTGTGTATATGACACAATTAGGGTGGGCTTTGAAGTTTCACTGCCAGGCCCTGTGTCTTTCTCTTGGACCGATATCTATGGATCAGGATGTAAGTCTTTAGCAACTGTTTCAGCAACAGAGTTAATAAGCTAGCGAAGCTGTTGTGTGGTCTGGAGAGCAGACTGGCCAACCAATGGCAGCAAACAGTGATCTCTTAGTAGCCAGTCTTAGCAAGTCAAGTGAATAATGTAGGCTCATGTGTTCTTTAACACTTTGATGCTATTTTAGAGTTGAATGGACTCATCTGTGTGCCACTTACATGCTAATGTCCTTATTGGCACCCAGAAGCCTAAGGATGGATAGGGTGTCAGTAGCCTTCTCTGGCCAGCATGTCTTTCTAGTTGTAGGAGCGTGGGGGTCATTAATGAAACCATAATTCAGGAACTGGAATAGACTCTTGATTGTACAGCTTTTGTATTGTGTGTGACATTAGGACAACTCCCTAACTTCCACAAGCCTCAATTTCCTGCCAAGGAATTTGCCTTGGTTGCAAAGCTTAAAGGGGTACCTCCAAATTCATAATACAGATGAATTATATTTAATATAACACTAAGAGATCAATGTTAAGCAACACCACGTTATATAGTGAATAAGGAAATGTTGGTAAGGAGTTTTATGATGTGTAATATAGTATTTGAAAGGTTAGGCCAATTCTCTGTATGTTCCTGTCATATTCCTGCCATTAGATGTAGGTAGTATACAGGCTGAGAGAAGCATCAGAAACTCACGATAAAAAGTCCATGACCACTGCATGCCGCAACATGCAGAGTGGCTTTTGTCAGCAGGTGGACTGCACATAGGGCTGAGACGGAATGGTAGTGGTGGAGTCAAACGATGGGGAGATCTCTTAGAATCATGCTTGATTACCTGAGCAAATGTCTTCCATTTGTCAGTTGCTGTGTGAGCCTCTTCCTCTCTCTCTCTCTCTCTCTCTCTCTCTCTCTCTCTCTCTCTCTCTCTCTCTCTCTTTCTCTCTCTCTCTCTTTCTCTCTCTGTCCTTCCTTTCTTCCTTCTTTTCTTTTCCTTATAAAAAACAACATTTAATTGGGGCTAGCTTACAAGTTCAGATAGTCAGTCCATTACCATCAAGTGGTAACTTGGCAGCCTTTAGGTAGGCTTGATGCAGGCAGAGCTGAGAGTTTTACATCTTCATCTGAAGGCTTCCAGTGGAAGATTGACTTCCAGGCAGCAGGATGATGGCCTATTCCCATAAGTGACTCACCTACTCCAAAAAGGCCACACCTACTAATAGTGACACTCTCTGAACCAAACATATTTCATTCTACTCCCTGGCCCACATAGGCCTGTTCAAACACATGAGTCTATGGGTCCCATATCTAGCCATATCATAATTAAAACGGACATTTAGTCCAACTTCCAATGTTTCCATTGTGTATAGCATTCTCAACAATGTCAAAAGTTCAAAGTTCAAAGTCTTTTCTGAGATCCATCCAATCACTTAACTGAAATCCCGAGAGCAAGTCAGGAAATCAGCTGGGAATACACCAACCTCTGTGGGGCTGGAATCTCGCCGGCGGGGGGAAATGGAGGGAGTCCTGCGACAGAGTCTCAGGGCGGTCCAGCACCAGAGCTTCCCGCGCCGCCAGCGGAGTGTCCCACATTCATGCAGCTGTCGGTGGACGGGCCGGCGGCTGCATCGACAAGGTTCCAGGGTTCCAAAAGTTGGGAATCAGGCGGAGAGACCATGGACACATGGAGTCCGGTTTTCCAAAGCTTTTATTGTTCATGGCATGGTGAATGGAGCGCTTCCCCCCCCAAAGGCCAGGGGAGGCCAGTCTTATAGGGAAGGGAGAAGGGGGAGGGAATAACTTAATTAGCTACGCCCCTGGCCTTTTGATAATTCATTAATATTTAAATCTCTGGAGGTAGAGACTTGTTAATCACACCCTCTACCTGTCCTACGTGACTGAAAGTAACAGGTAAATGGAGTTACCTCGTCCAAGGCCCAACATCCCACCCTCTTTTCTTTCATAAAAGGAGGGGCAACTCTGTGTTAATGAGAGATGTGGACCACATGGACGTGGGCCTAGGAACAGGGCTAAACATCCTACCGTCCCTAAAAGGGTCTCCGGGGTTTAAAGCCCGTTCAACCAGGCTATGTCCAAACCATGTCTTCATGGCCCAACATCTCACTGTTTTTAGTGAAAATTTTGGATGAGGTGGTCAAAATAAAACACTATGTAGGCCAGAGGGTGTAGCATAACTAAGTCAAGGGTAATGGGAATTGAGGGTAAGGTTTGGAAGACAGGGAATCATTGAAACAGTTAAATACAGATTATACAGTTTGAGGGTAATGACATCTGATTAATCTAAATAGACATTATGTTTTTCTCACTAACATGTAACTTTAGCTATGTGACTTTGGCAAAAGAGTTCATTTGTAGTTGGAAGGTCTGGATCTGTCTTCTGTAGTGAGCATCTCTGGGTTTTGGCGTGCATCTCTGGAGCCTGGTGTGGGTCTCTGGATTTCAGCATGTTCTGGGGTCTTCAGTCAGATGAGATGACTGGAAGAAGGCAGCTTGGCATCTCAGGCAGGTTTCAGAGGACGGCTGGACTCTGTTGGATCTGTGGGCATACCTGTAGGATAATCACAGGAGGGAAGCAGCATCTCCAGCAGGGAGATGTCTGTAGGCTGGATACTGAGCATTAAATTGCTTGGGAACAAGCACCTTATGGCCTGTCGTTAAGATCTTGGAAAAGCAAAGGTGTTTGAGGAAATTTAGTCTTAGAAGGTATCTTGGATAGCTGAGGGAGAAAAACAATGTTAATTTTGTATCTGGGATTGGCAGCAACAGTTTGCCTGTAAAAGAAATTAGTTGTTAATTAAGACTCAAGATATGGTGGTCAGCACGTTGACTTAACTGTGGAAGGAAATTAGATGGCTTTTAAACCTTGAAGAAATTATAAAGGTTGAAAAATAATGTTGGACATCTATCACGAGTATTAGAGAGAAAAGGCAGCATTAAAATAGAAAAAATAACAAATTTTTGGTTGAAAAAACACAAGCATTGTTGTTCTAGGTGTTCCTGTTAGGAAGAAAAGGAAATGTTTAAAATTTTTGTTGAAAAACAGGAACGTTTGTTGCAGGTCCTCCTGTTAGGGAGGAGCAGTAATGGCGGGTTTAGAAGCAGTGGGGGGAGGGGCCTAGCTCTGCCATGTGGCGTCCGGGTGCTCTGGCAGAGAGGTTCTGCATTCCCGCTTTTCTTTTTCTTTTAAATGTAGATAAAAGTAAAGGCCAACTTTGAAGAAAAGTTTAAGGCAAGTAAGAAGTATTGGGGAGGGTTAAGAGTCAGAAAGAGTGAGAGTCTGTGTCTATGGGAAAGACACGTGGAAGCTGGATTGGAGTCAGCAGCTTTGAGAGAATCTGGCAGGCAGCACAGGGGGCAAAGGGTGCAGGCAGGATTTTAGATCCGCTGCTTTAGGCAAGCTGGCTGAGCTAAGTAGCTTTAGTCAGCTGCAAATGACTGAGGGTGAGGGGCAGCAAAGGCTGGCTAAGGAACACTGGGCTGGGTAGCAAGCAGGGTTTCGCCCTGTTGCTTCAGGCAAGCAGGCTAAGCCAAATAGCTGTAGCCTGTCGCATATGACGGGGGAGTAGGGAAAGGAAGCTACCTGGCAGGGCACTAGGGGCTAGAGTTTGGAGTTGGCGATTTTGAGAGAAAGAGAGAGAGAGAGAGAGAGAGAGAACAGGACGGTCTCAGCCGCGAGAAGGAGTCTCTTAGCCAAGGGAGTCTTAGAAAGAGGGTTACAGCAGATGCTGTGGCTTGAAAGACAGCTATTAGCTGTGAAGGAACCCCCTCTGTGGAGCTGGGGGGATGGGAAGAGTGGGGGGCTAAGGAGCCGCCGCCATCTTGTCCTTGAGCTGGAGAACACGTGGGGAGAGAGACCTAGTTTTTTTGTATTAGGCAGGGGTTAGACTATAGCTAAGAATCAGAGAAAGAGGGGGTAGGGTGGACAGAGAGAGATGTTACTCACGGTTTCTGCAGACACCAGCGGGGGGCGCTTGTGGAGCTGGCTTTGCGCACGTTGTCCACCACCTGTGGGAAACAATGTGGGCCCGTGCACTATGCACGAGTGTGGATCTCTGTCGCTGGTCTGCACCGTCCTTTGTCAGAGATAGGGCTATTGTAGAGGAGCAGGGGCTAAGCAGGCACTCACAGTGCGCAAGGCAGACTCTGCGGTAGGAGTCTCTCGGTGGGAAATCTCCATTTTGGGCCCAAGCCTCGGCTATGGGTGGGCGCGGCAAAACGGGAGAATGTGGGGGTCGCATGGGCAGCAGATCCATACGCCGAGATTGGCCTCCATCTGGGGTCTTGGAACTCCGGCAGAATGGAGGCTGGGAGCGCGCGGGCATGCTGAGAGAGGACCAAGAGACTTCACATCTCGCAGGAAGTATATTTGCTTAGCAGATTCAGCCAGGATTTTTCTTGTAGACGCATGGGTGGTCGTGCCCCACGTTGGACGCCATCTGTGGGGCTGGAATCTCGCCGGCGGGGGGAAATGGAGGGAGTCCTGCGACAGAGTCTCAGGGCGGTCCAGCACCAGAGCTTCCCGCGCCGCCAGCGGAGTGTCCCACATTCATGCAGCTGTCAGTGGATGGGCCGGCGGCTGCATCGACAAGGTTCCAGGGTTCCAAAAGTTGGGAATCAGGCGGAGAGACTATGGACACGTGGAGTCCGGTTTTCCAAAGCTTTTATTGTTCATGGCATGGTGAATGGAGCGCTTCCCCCCCAAAGGCCAGGGGAGGCCAGTCTTATAGGGAAGGGAGAAGGGGGAGGGAATAACTTAATTAGCTACGCCCCTGGCCTTTTAATAATTCATTAATATTTAAAACTCTGGAGGTAGAGACTTGTTAATCACGCCCTCTACCTGTCCTACGTGACTGAAAGTAACAGGTAAATGGAGTTACCTCGTCCAAGGCCCAACATTGGTTCCACTCCGCATTAGCAGCTTTCCTCAGTAGATATCCTATGGCTCTGGCATCTCAAAAATCTTTGGGTCCACAAGGCAGCTTCAATGTTACAGCTTAGCTACTCAATGAACTATTTAACTTAGATGATGGATAACTATGTTCTCATCAAGTCTTCCACTGTTCTAGGGAAAAGGGGTTACTAACTCTACAGGAGTACCTTGATAAATGGTAGATCAGAGGTGAATGAGTAAGTTAGCAGTTCAGAGCTCTTCTTGATCTTGCAGAGCACCCCAGTTTGTTTTCCAGCATGCACATCAACTAGCTCGAAGTCTCCTGTATGTTCAGTTCCCTGGGATCTGGTGCTATCTTCTGACTGCTCTGAGCACTCACACTTGTACTCTTCCCCCTAGGTACACAATTTAAAATGAAAATAAATGATTCAAGGGTAAGAAATAGTATCCCAGGTTGGCATGGTTGCTCACCCTGTTCCAGGAAGCATATTCACAGAAGACTTATGACCTGAGTTTGAATTCCAGTCTGAACATGGTGCAAAGAATGAACTAACTTCTGTAGCTTGTGCTTTGATACTTACATACAAACAGACAAACACAGACAGAAACACACACACACACACACACACACACCAATAAATGTCTTCGATTAACACTGTTTTTTAGTGACACAGTTTGTATTTATTCTCCTTTTCTATTTTCAGAATAAAAAGTGAGAGACAATAAATCCTCAAGGACTAGAAAGTTAAAGGAGGATGCTGAGGGGGAGAAAATAGGCAGAAATGTGGTCAGGGAGTTAGGGGAGAAGGGAAAGTCAACCAATGATAAATGTGTGTTAATAAAAATTTAGATGATAAATAATAATTAAAATAATCATATATTTTGTTGGGAAATAAATTATAAAACATGAGGGATGGGACACACATACATATTTGTTTATAGAATTTGTTTCATTATTTGAGATATTTTGCCAAACATGCTTAGAGCTGTGTGTTGAGATGCCATAGAGTAAGAGAGAACTGAGAGACTGAGCCTCAGAGCTGCAACCCCAGGAGGTTTTTGTTCAGGACTGGAGCACTGTGGGAGGACTCTTCAAACCTTGCTGACAGTAATAGGTTGCAGCATCATCAGCCTCCACAGGATTGATTGTGAGGGTGAAGTCTGTCCAAAACCCACTGCCACTGAACCTGGCAGGAACCCCAGATGCTAGGTTGGATGCAGCATAGATGAGGAGTTTGGGTGGCTGTCCTGGTTTCTGCTGGTACCAGTTCATACCACTATAGACACTTTCGCTGGCCCTGCAGGAGATGGTGACCCTCTGCCCTAGAGACAGAGCCGAAAAAGCTGGAGACTGGGTCAGCATAATGTCACCAATGGAGCCTGGAATGACAAACACACAGAGTATTGTTATATATGTATAAAAACCTTCCCAGCAGAGGACCTTTTCCTTTAAAAATTTCAAGAGTACTGTGGACATCACTATGAGAAACCAGGGAATCAAAGAGAATGGGGAAACTTAAAACCAATTACAAATGCCCCAATTATAGTGATCAAGAGCCCAGAGGCATGGAAAGTCATGATGGCCACAGAGGCTGCTCCCAACACTTTTCTGCATCCTCACCTGGAACCCAGAGCAGCAACACCAATAGGGACAGTGTGTCTGTCTCCATCTCTGAGAGCTGGAAGAGAGGATGCTTCTTAGGCTCCTGGCAGCTGCCCTTAAAGGAGCCTGGCTGTTATATAATGAGTCCATATGCAAATCTGCTCAGCAGAGTATGTACTGCTGTTCCAGGGGGCCCTGGTCCTGTTTCAGCCACAGGGAGTTGGTGTCAGCAGAAAATTTACTAGAGCATCACATGTGTTTTAAAGGACCCTTCTAAATTTATGTTTTTTGGAGACAGAATTTTTCTATTCTTGGTTGTCCTGAAGCTCATTCTGTAGACCAGATCCTCCTGTCTCTGCCTGCTGAGTGCTAGGATTAAAGGAGCATACCACCACCACCCTGCTTTTCCTTACAATCTACTCTATTAATATTTGCCCTCTAGTCTTTTGAGTTGTGAGCTGGGGGAGTGCATTGTGGATGCACTATGTAAAGAATGTTAGTTATTTCAAGAACAACTTGATCCCTCAAAATTGTACACACCCAATGAGAGCATTATCTGAGAGGGAATAGAGAAAAATGATTAAGTGAAGAAAAGTAACCTTATTCTTGTCATAGTACCTTATGTTTTAGATCCGTGTTTTAGATTTGTGTGTGATGTCTCTTTGTATGTTTGTATATTTGTTCATGTTTGAAGGCAACCTCTATTGCCATGGTATAAGTGTAGAGATCAGCAGACAAGTTTGGGTGTAGATCTGAAACAAGGTCTGTTGTTCATCACTACTCATGAAATACTTCCTAGGCCAGGATTTTGTGGGGATTCTGTTTCCTTCTGAATCTCATCTTGCCATAGCATCACTCCAAATACAGTCTATGCTGCTGCTGTGCCTGGATTTATATGGCTACCTGGGAGTGAGCCAGGTCCTCACACCTATGTGACAAGCACTTTGCTCATAGAGCCACCCTGTCATCCCATTACCTTTAAGTAAAGCCAGTGAGAGGAAGTTCTTTTTATTGAACAGAAATAATTCTGCAGGGTATGAGTGAGTTCCAAAATGAAGAAAAGAAGCATGTAATGGATATGTGCAGAGATGCATCTTTTGTACAGTTCTTCAAAACATCTAAGATTATTAAAAGACAGAAATTTTGTATTTTGTCATGGTGACAAAAAGCTAATTAACAAAACTGTAGATTCTTCCCCAGAGAAAGTGTAAGATAGATAGATGAATAGTTAGAGAATATAGACAGAGAAGTGAGTATTTCTTCATATTTTAAGAGTGCTGTTCTCTCTAGATTTAACTATCAGAAGGTTGGATTTCCTAGCTATATTTTAAGGTGGGAAGCAACATAGTAGTATTTTAATTAAATAAGAAAATAAAAAAGTTATAAGAAGCCTTATAAAAAGAAGGAACAGTAAGAAGAATTGAAATGGGGACAGTAGGAAGAAAGGAGGGAGGGGGAGGCAGAAAGGAAGAAGAGAAAGGAAACCAGAAAGGGAGGAAGAGGAAAGGAGAAAGAATGAGAAAGAAAGAAAGAAGTGAGGAAAGAGTGAGGACAAAGGAAGATGGACAATTCCCTCCTCAGCTTATGCTCACTGTTTCTGTTTCCAGGTCTCTGCCATGTAGAGATGGATCCTTTTGTTTTATTGTACACATTCACTGTACTGAACCAGCTGCAGTTCAAAGATGAGATAAACAGTGCAAGCCAAATATACATCACATGAAATTTGCAAGCTCTCCTTCACATTTTACCTTCCTTTTTGAGGTATGCTCACTTTTAGTTGATTTTTGTATTCAAAATTAGAACATTGACCTGTTATAATGTGGAATGTTATTTGATATTTCTCATTTATGCCCAGAATAAAAATATTTCTATATTCTGCAATGTATACTATTCATGCAAAGGGCCATACATTTTAAAATATCCCTAAATCTCATAGTTACTACATTAATGCTGGTTATTATTGGTGGGAGACAAATATTTTTGATATTATTTTACTGCTTCTATAAACTGCTCTTATTGCTCTTGGAGCTCTTGACTTGTCTTGTATATAGTGTCAAGAGCTGCATTTCTGCCAGGCGTGATGATGTATTCTAGTAATCCAAAGATGTGAGTAGCTGAGGTGGGAGGCTCTTGAGTTTGCAGCCCTTTAGGACACATGGCTTGTGCTATACAAATTACCAAATCTTCTGCCTCACTCCAAGCTCCCCATCTCATCTATTTTTGTATATAGTCCTGTCAATATATATGTTTATTTATATCTACTTTATCCTCTTTTTTAATTGACTTATAACTTTCTATTCATTAACATTGGCACTTTTGCTTCAGTGTATCAGAATGTCCCCCTCATCATGAGTGGAGACTCAGTACCCTCTGGCAGAAAGATGGATAAGTTGATAAAACGGAAGTTTTATGGGACAGGGATGTTGCTGTGTGGAATGTAACACAGATGTGCAAACAAGGTTGACCATTGCAATGTAGGTACCTGATCCCAGCCCTGAGACAAGAAATTTGGACATTAGCAGCTCAGAAAGGAGCACTTTGAAGTGTCCAGAAATCCTGAAGTGCACTGAGTATGGGGAAAGGATGGGTTGGGCTTTACAAAGGAGGACAAAGGAATTGAGTGTAGAAGCAGACATGAGCCTGAAGCTAACATGGTAGAAATTGGTTAAGAATAATAAGTTTTATGCATAGTGCAAAGAGAGTTTATGTGACAGAGGTTACAAAGAGTTCACATATTTCATTGATTATTATTTAATGAATGTTTTGCTTGACACAGAACAAAGAAAATTGTGTGAAGGCTGTTGTCATTTCTGTCTCAGATGAAATGTTAACTCTTTCATTTTGTCATTTTCTGAATTTACAAAATCATATTAAGAATTGTAAGCACTGAGCAATATCTAGTTGCATATTCCCAACTTAGGCTGAATGATCATTCAGTAACTTGTAATTCTATGTAAAGCTTCTACATAGAAAATTTGCTGGCCCGGTAAATGCCGACCCTGGAATCAAACACACATTTCTCCCTGGTTTCAAAAGCCAGTCATTCAGTTCCCCTTGTCAAAAAATTTTGCAGCAATGGTGACAGAGATTTATCTGTTCCTGTGCCCCCTAGGCCTGTACTCTATACCCACCCTTTATGATTCTATGGATTGTGTTGAGGCCTGCTCCTTTTAACATAACTGTAGCCATTTTGTATTCAGTCTCTGTTTTGCTCATAAGGTGGAATACATTCAATGTTCTCAGACTCCACTTCTCAGAAGTAATTATCAACAGCTGCCATTGAAATATGTTACTGACAAGCCAAGAAATTATGGTTGAATCAATAATGCTTTGTTGTCTTAGTGTTCTGAAATTCTTCTGTTCATCACTCATCCAACCTCGCTTTTATCTCAGAACCAACCAGCTTAAAGGTTAGCCTATAATACTTTGTCTAGTAAGCCAAAATGTAATATTGCTCTTCTTGCCTTTTAAACTTTTGAACATGATTTTTCTTATAAAAAGTCTGCCCTGATAATTGTTTAATTTTATTGATTCAGACTCAGTTCTGAACTATGTCCCTGGTCTGACCACTATTAAGGTCATTAAACTCAATAAACTATTTTCTCTCTCTTTCCCTCTGTCTCTGTCTCTCTCTTTCTTTGGTTTTTTGACAACCCATGTCACTGTAGTGCTTAAACCTATGTAGTGTCTACTGGGCTACCCTTCCACAGGCTGGTCAAAGGTAACACAATCCATGAGCAAGTAGGGGTAATTGTCCCACACCACCAAACTTGCTCTGTATCCAATGTGGATACCACCACAATCAAGCCCAAAATCCTGACATTAGTAATGACATAGTCGACTAAAGTTATATTTGTATGAAACAGGAATTCATTCCTTTGTTAAGTAGAGCTTTCCGAAGGTATTGGGCATATTCACAGGAAGCATCTTGAAATGGCGCTGGAGGATCCTGGCTTTCAGGTTCTGGAGGGGGAGCTGGGAGAGCTTCTTTTTTTGGGCGGCCAGGAACTTGTGGATTGTTCACTCTATCTGTGGCCTGAAGATGTGGTTTAGTTTGGGGTCTACCATTTGAGAAATGATCCTGTCCACCCCTGCTTCCAACATGCCTGACTGAACCACGCTCTGCCTCAGCCCAATTCACAACTGGTTCTTGTTTATTGCAGGATTCCATTCTTGTTTGTCCAGATGTGTTGACACAAAATTATCCACATTCTGCCTCAGGTTCTGGTAAGCTGGCTTATTGTCTATGTGGGTCAGGCAGTCCCAGTGGAAGCTGTCAAAAGGCCAAGGCTCTTGAGCTGCTCCACTATGAGAGCACTGAGCTGTGGATCTCCTGGAGGCAGCTAAGCAAGATTATCAGGGCAGACTGCCCCACTGGACACCCCAACCCCTGCTGGTCCTGGCCTCCTGCAGCTGCTCCTGTACCTTCCTCCATGACCACACCCCATGCCCACACTGGGCCTACAACTCTGCTGCGCCTCTGGGAGCCACTGAGTGAAGATAGATCCAGAGGCTTCAGAGGTGGGAATTGATGGGTTGGGAGGCAGTGGGAACCACGACCCTCCTTGCTCCCTCCTGTATTTCTTTAAGGGAGTTATTTATGTTCATCTTAAAGTCCTATATCATCATCATGAGATTTGATTTTAAATCAGCCTTGCTTTTAGGGTTTATTGGGGCATCCAAGGTTTGCTGTGGTGGGAGAACTGTGTTCTGATGATGCCAGGCAGCCTTGGTTTCTATTGCTTATGTTCTTGCCCTTGCTTTTCACCATTTTTTTATCTCTGGTGTTGTCTGGACTTGCTGTCTCTGACTGTGACTTGTTCCTCCTGTAAGCCTGTGTGTCAGTACTCCTGGGAGACCAGTTCTTTCCAGGAGGAATTCAGGTATGGAGAGCTGTGGCACAGGGTCAGCTCTGAGTGCAGATGAAAACAGAAGGATTCTACCCCAGGTTGCTCCTTGGTTCTTGTATCCTGATGGCTCTGGGCTAGTTCCTCTTGGCCCAGAAATTAGAGCAGAAGTGGTGATTTTACCTGTGTTGACAAGTGTGTCAACACTCCTGGGAAACCATGTCTTACCTGGTGGGATTTGGGTGGGAGAGCTGTGGCACATGGTCAGCATCAGGTGCAGATGGAATCTGAATGTATCATGTTGAGGATCAAGATGTTGAGGTCCAGTCTCAAATATCAAATAAACAAATGTAAATTCCATTCCACAAAACCACTACTTTTCCCTAGAAAGACAGCTCAACATTTACCAGCTTAGTCCCCAAGCCCAGGGAATAGGGGCGCTGACTCATCATTAACTTCTTCAAGCTGATTATGGGCATTGAGATATTAGAAGAGGAGTGGGGGAAGTGTAAGTTGATAAGCCTCTGATGCTGTGTCTTCACTGCATCCAGATGGAATTCCAGGACCTCAGAGGTTTGAGCAGGTCTGTCCAGCTTGCTTGATGAGTAGATACACCAAGGCTGATTATTCTGCAATATACAATTCTCAAAATAAATTTAATATCAAGATAATTTTTTAAAAGAGGGCTGACATTTTATTAAAGATGTTGTTTCTAACAGCTTTTTCCCCCTCTTTTATTGGATATAATATTTATAATTCAAATTTTATGCCCTTATCCTATTCCCTCCACCACCCAGGAACCCCTTATCCCATCCCCTCCTCCTGTTTCTATGAGGGTGTACACCCACCTACCCCCCACTCCTCCTCCCCACCCTCAGATTTCCCCCCTCAGTGTTCAGCCTTCAGGGGACCAAAGATCTCGTCTCCCACCTATGCCCAACAAGGCCATCCTCCCCTACATATACAGCTAGAGTCATGCGTCCCTCCCTATGTGCTCCTAGGCTGGTGGTTTAGACCCTGGGGAGCTCTGGCTGGTTGGTATTGTTGCTCTCCTCATGGGGCCACCAACCCTTTTGGCTCCTTCAGTTTACTCTCTAACTTCTCCATTGGGATCCTTTGATCAGATTAATGGTTAGCTGTGAGTATCTGCCACTGGGTATGTCAGACTCTGGGGGACCTCTAAGGAGACAGCCTTATCAGGCTGCTGTCAGCATTCCCTTCCTGTCATCCATATCAGCGTCTATTTTTGGTGACTGCACATGGGATTAATACCCAGGTGGAATGTTTTATGGTCTCCATTCAACCTCTCCTTCAGATTCTGTCCCACACTTTGTCTCCATATTTGCTCCCTTGGGTGTTTAGTTACTCCTTCTAAGAAAGACCTAGGCATCCACACTTGTTCTTTCTTCTTCATGAGCTTCACGTGGTTTGTTAGTTTCATATTTATTGTTTCAAATTTTTGGGCTAATCTCCACTTATCAGTGAGTAAATACCATGTGTGTTCTTTTGTGATTAGATTACCTCACTCAGGATGATATTTTCTAGTTCCATCCATTTACCTAAGAATTTCTTGAATTCATCATTTTAATAGCTGAGTAATATTCCATTGTGTAAATATACCACATTTTTTGTATCCATTCCTCTGTTGAAGGGCATCTGGGTTCTTTCCAGCTTCTGGCTATTATAAATAAGGCTGCTATGAACATAGTGGAGCATATGTCTGTAGGAAGCCTCTGTTAGTGGTGGTATAATCTGCCATTCCAAGATGGCGCGGGCATCCTGTCCTCCCACAAGTAAACAAGTAACTGTGTAGCTGCAAAGGCAGAAAACCCGCCAAAGTCACTGGCCAATCCCGAGGCGTAATATTGGGTAATGAGTAAACAGCCAATCAGAAGTGAATACATCACTCTAGGGTGTATTTAAGCGGTGCCTCTTCCTGTCTTCAGCCCTTCTGCGTTTTCCACGTCTGCTGATACAGAGTAAAGCCTCGTTTGTAGTAACTACCCGAATACTGTCTCTCGTGTCCTTTTTCGCGGGCGAAGGGGACTTGAGAGGCGTGCGGAACAACTGGAGCCAAAACCCTGGAGTTTCAAGGCAACGCGGAGGCCCCCAAGTTTTGGGGTGGGTTAAAAGACTACAGGATTCGAGGTACACCTTTGGAAGATATGCCTGGGGTGGCGTTTGTGGCAAGCGGATTTAAACTCACTGCTGCCGCTCCACTAGCTAGCCTCTTGCTTGCATTGCATTTGTTTTTAACTTATTTGCGTTGTGAGAAAGAGGGCCACTCTAGCATACCAGAACCAAAGTGTGATAGCCGGCATCAGGCCAAAGGGTCTGGAGGTCAGGCCAGAGAGCCTGGAGAGATAGAGTACTCAAAAGGAACAAGGTCTATTGCAGAGTCCATTAAGCTTATGGAACCTCCACCGGTTGGTGGAGAGAGAGTGGAATTTGGGAGGACCCCCCTGCACCTCATTAACGAGCCTGACTCCATAGAACTGGGCAGCTCCTAGGAGGAGAACATAGAGGAGGAAGTAGCCACTTGTGCAAAGGATAGCCGTTCTGAGATAAGACTAAGAAAGATCTTAAGTCACTCAGTCCCAGTGCCAGCGGCTCGCTTGGGCTCGAGGGTCCCCTGCCGTGCTTCTTGGCTCTGGCTGTGGGAACAGAGATGCTGTGACGGGGCCTGGGTCAGACTGGTTGCAGAAGCGTCTACGCTCTGCTACCTGCAGTGGCTTGCAACAAGGCAGAGCCAGAGCAAGGGAGCATGGCACAAAAGACAGGCAGAGGAGAGAGACAATTTGCTCTGTGAAAGGGCATACCGCCGACAGACACACGGGGAGTGCCCCGCGAGCTTAGAGCAAACAATGCCAGTGATAGAACAGATGACCTTTGAAAATGCCACAGCGGAATGCCGTGCAGCCATTGTCCCTCGTAGGAACAGGAGGCTACAAGATTGGCTGAGGGCCTGCTGTGGCCTGGGAAGGGAAGCTGTTTGTGCTTATTCCACAGGTGAAAACAATTTAATTTGGGCCCCTACTCTGCTGGTACAGAATGTGAAGAAGGAAGCCAGAATGCAAGATGATGACTCTGAGTCTCCTGATACTGAAGTTCGATTTGGTGATAAGTATAACACTGTGGGACATAGTTAGATCTTGCCAGTACATTCAAATGCTGAAGTACTGCCTATTGTTCACAGCTATTGAGTGTTACTTGGTTGCCCTGTCCTCAGGCACACCCCTCAGGCAGCCTGAGTTATATAATGCTACAAGTTTTCCATTAGATTTTACACTTTGTTTTGTGGCAGCAAAACTTTATAGCATAAAGGTAATCTACTTGGTGTTAATTTTAGATAGAGAAAAGATACAACACGTGTCTTTTAAAGTTCACAGTTTAAATTTAAGGTTTTAAGTTAAAAACCAAAACCGCACAATTCAGGCTCAGCCAAGCCTCAGGGAGCAGGCAGGAGAGAGGTTAAGCACATTTACATTTGAATTAAGACAATGCAGACTGCGCTGTAGAAGCTCAGGTGTTAAGCATTCCTTTTGTTCTGAGTCTTCAGACCAGATCCTAGAAATGTACTTACCAGGATTTCATCGTTTCTTGTGAGAGGAGGGATAAATCTAAAAACCAAAGACTTTACAACAGTCTGTGGGCTAAAAGTTATGTTTATGCTGGAGAAATTAAAATTATGCCTGCTTCCCTCCATGAGTATAGCTGTGCCTGCTGATAGAGTATGGTTCAGGTTGTTTTAATTCCTTTGTATTCAGAGTTGTTAAAAATGAGATGCTTTGGATTCCTCTAATATATGTAGCAATTATTAGAGATTAAGGTTGGCTTTTATCCGATATTCTCATTGGACAAAAAAAGATTAGTTATTAGATTAATCCAAAATAAAGTTCAAATTTAAGATTTATACAGCCTAACTTGTCTACTCCAGCTGCCATTTCAGTAAATGCTTATAGAATTTTATAGATATAAAAGATGTTTTATACTATCCCTTTACATTTCTGATAAAGGTGAGAGATTTACAGTTAGTAAATTTATTCATAATTTTTAAGAGCCCATGAAGCGATATTTGTTAGAAATAATTGCTTCAGAAAATGGTTAATTGTTTTTCATTTTATATATACAAATATTGTTGTTGCTTTAATACAAAAAATTAAGAGGTTAAATCTTTTAGTGTATATTATTCATTGTGTGATACTTTATTAGTGGATTTCTCTAAAGAAGTTTTTTCTGCAAGCCATTGCTCCAATATAACGAGCTTTAAAAATTTTGGGAGTACTTGTTACTCCAAAAAAGGATTCAAAGACAGTGTCTTTCAATATTTGAGACAGGTTGGGCTAGAGAAATGGCTCAGCCGTTAAAGGCTAGACATAATTTAAAATACAAAGGCTAAACTCCCAGCAACCACATGTTGGCTCAACCATTTGTGGTGGGGATCTAACACCATCTTCTGACTTGTGAGTGTACATATAAAAAAGAAAATAGTTTACTTTTAATCTTGATTTGCTCTTAGTGATTTTTAAAAGTTGTTAAGTGATATTATTTGGCTAAAACCTCATCTTAAGCTTACCATAGGATTTAAACCTCTGTTTGATGTTTTCAAAGGGATGCAAGTCCTAAATTAAATCATACATATATTTTCTTGAGTTTATCCTGCTTCAACACAATTAAATTATGTGTTGTAGCCACTATTTAGAATGTTAAAAAAGGTGTATCTGCCTTTATTTTGTTAAATGATATATTTCATGAAGTACAAAATGTTTCGGGTACATGATCTAATATCTCTAGCCATTTGAATAACATTAAAATTAATAAGGTGTTTAGGAATACATCTGCACAACTGGTGTCAGTGTGTGGACCCTCCATTTTTCTTTATGTTATCCAACTTTCAGAATAATTCTGATATCTTGGATTGTAAGAATGTTACATGCTTTTTAGCACAATGCTGGAATGGATCACTAGACCTAGCCATGGTTAATCAAGTTACAGCAGCTACTGTTGTTAATCAAATTTCAGAAAAGACCTCTAAGGCTTTGATCATTTTACAGAAAGTGGATGCATATCAGGCATCCTGTTGGTCAATCAGAGAGTTGATTTGCTCCAAGCCCATGTGGAGCAGCTCACGGATGTGGTTCAAATAAGCTGTGTGTCAGCAATCCCACATCTAGGTATTACACCTCTGAGATTTGTGAATGATGCATTTGTTCAAAGCCATAATCTTTATGCTTATTTAAAAGAGAATTGGACTAGGGAGCTGGACCAGGTGCAACAGCAATTGCAGATCCGGATTTCGAGTCTTGATGGAACACGAGTGGAACCTGTTACCCCTGGCGATTTTACTTTTTGAATTTATTCTGCCTTTTTCTTTCTTTCTTAAAGAGTGGGGATAGGCCTGTTTGATGCAGCCCTATGTTGTGGATTAGTGTTCATGATGGTTGGTCTGTAAGCTCAGAGCCCAACAAAAACGTGACAAGGCCGCTATAGCCCAAGCACTCGCAGTCTTGGAGCAAGCATCTCTCCCTGAAATTTGACTATCGGCTGAGAAAGTAGCCAATGACTGAGACCCTCAGTCGATGCACCCCAAGGGTTCATCCCATTGCACTGGGTCGATGAGAGGTCTAAGTCCAGCCAGCCCTTGCCTAAATAGCTGTGGTACCTGAATAGTAGGTTAACAGCCCTTCCACTCCTGGGAGCTATACTCCATTGCACAGGGACGGGTGTCAATTCCTCTTTACATCCCCTTAGCCCTTGCACCCAGAGGACTTGTTACCATTGCACCTGGTAGGGTAAGGGAGAATCTTCGGGCTATAAGCTCTTGATTGCTTATTCCCCCAAGATGGAGTTTGCTTGATCGGGCTTGAGTTTGAATCTTAATTGGTGCTGCGCTTAATAGGCAAAAGGCTGTTTCATATTAATAATTTAAACAGAGGGAGAGGTAGGAAGCCGCTGTTAGCGGTGGTATAATCTGCCATTCCAAGATGGTGCGGGCATCCTGTCCTCCCACAAGTAAACAAGTAACCGCACAGCTGCAAAGGCAGAAATCCCGCCAAAGTCACTGGCAACTCCCGAGGCTTAATACTGGGTAATGAGTAAACAGCCAATCAGAAGTGAATACGTCACTCTAGGGTGTATTTAAGCAGTGCCTCTTCCTGTCTTCAGCCCTTCTGCGTTTTCCATGTCTGCTGATACAGAGTAAAGCCTCGTTTGTAGTAACTACCCGAATACTGTCTCTTTTGTCCTTTTTTGCGGGGGAAGGGGACTCGAGAGGTGCGTGCAACATATGTCTTTGTTATATGTTGGAGCATTTTCTGGGTATATGCCCAGGAGTGGTATAGCTGGGTCCTCAGGCAATGCTATGTCCAATTTTCTGAGGAACTGCCAGACTAATTTCCATAGTGGTTGTACCAGCTTGCAACCCCACCAACAATGGAGGAGTGTTCCTCTTTCTTCACATCCTTGCCAGCATCTACTATCACCTGAGTTTTTGATCTTAGCCATTCTGACTAGTGTTAGGTGGTATCTCAGTGTTGTTTTGATTTGCATTTCCCTGATGACTAAGGATGTTGAGCATTTCTTAAGTTGCTTCTCGGCCATTCGTGTTTCCTCTGTTGAGAATTCTTTGTTTAGCTCTGTACCCCATTTTTTTAATGGAGTTATTTTGTTGTTTGGCATCTAATTTCTTGAGTTCTTTGTTTATCTTGGATATTAGCCTCTGTCGGATCTAGGATTGGTAATGATCTTTTCCCAATCTGTTGGTTGCCGTTTTGTCTTGTTGACAGTGTCCTTTGCCTTACAGAAGCTTTGCAATTTGATGAGGTCCCATTTGTCGATTCTTGATCTTAGAGCATAAGCCATTGGTGTTCTGTTCAGGAACTTTTCCCCTGTGCCTAGGTATTCGAGGGTCTTCCCCAACTTCTCTTCTATTAGTTTCAGGGTATCTGGCTTTATGTGAAGGTCTTTTATCCACTTGGATTTGAGCTTTGTACAAGGGGATAAGAATGGATTAATTTGCATTCTTCTACATGCTGACCTCCAGTTGAGCCAGCACCACTTGTTGAAAATGCTGACCTTTTTCCACTGGATGGATTTAGCTCCCTTGTCAAAGATCAAGTGACCATATGTTGGGGGCCGACTTTTAGCAGAAAGCAGCTATCAGCTTTGCAGCCATCTTGAGCCATATACCCTGACATGAGACTTAGATTACAATAGCCTACAACAGCTGAGCACACTCTGATAATCTTGGTTTAGATACCTTGGGTGTGTGAGATTAAAGGTGTGTAACTTAAGAGTGTGACTTAGAAGTGTAGAGATCAGATTTAGAGACAAGACCTAAGGGCATGATTAAAGGTGTGACCAGAGGCATGGCTTAGAAGTGAGACATATAAAAGGATAGAGGCAGACAGAGAAAGTAACAGATTACTTGAGATTATGTAGAGACAATTTTAGGAAACTCTTTAGATATACTCTTTGGGGAGACTCTTTAGAGAGCACAGCTAGACTTGGGACTTGGACCAGGAAGAGAGACTGAAGAATAAACGGGATTGAATCACACTCTGTCTGGTCTCCATTCTTCGAGTCCGTCCTCAATATCTCTCTTTCTGGACCTCGACCCACAAGTAGCTTGGGCTAGGATACAATGGCAGCCAAACGCAGGACAGCCAGGGCCTCAACATTTTGCTCAGGCCGTGACAACCATAGGTGTACAGGTTAATTTCTGGGTCTTCAATTCTATTCCATTGATCTTCCTGCCTGTCTCTGTACCAATACCATGCAGTTTTTTTTATCACTACTGCTTTGTAGTGCAGTTTGAGGTCAGAGATGGTGATTCCCCCAGAAGTTCTTTTATTGTTGAGAATAGTTGTCACTATCCTAGGTTTTTCATTATTCTAAATGAATTTGTAAATTGCTCTTTATATCTTTATGAAGAATTTATTTGGAATTTTGATGGGGATTGCATTGAATCTATAGATTGTCTTTGACAGGATGGCCATTTTTACCTAGTTAATCCTGCCAATCCAGGAGCATGGGAGATCTTTCCATCTTCTGAGATCTTCGATTTCTTTCTTCAGAGACTTGAAGTTCTTGTCATACAGATCTTTCACTTGCTTGGTTAGATTCACTCCAAGATATTTTATTTTATTTGTGGCTATTGTGAAGGGTGCCATTTCCCTAATTTCTTTCTCAGCCTGTTTATCCTTTGAGTAGAGGAAGGCTACTGATTTGTTTGACTTGATTTTATATCCAGCCACTTTACTGAAGTTGTTTATCAGGTTTAGGAGTTCTCTGGTGGAAGTTTTAGGGTCACTTAAGTATACTATCATATCATCTGCAAATAGTGAAATTTTGACTTCTTCCTTTCCTATCTGTATCCCTTTGACTTCCTTTTGTGGTCTAATTGCTCTAGCTGGGACTTCCAGTACTATATTGAATAGGTAATGTGAGAGTGGGCAGCCTTGTCTAGTCCCTGATCTTAGTGGGATTGCTTCAAGTTTCTCTCTATTTAGTTTGATGTTGGCTACTGGCTTGCTGTATATTGCTTTTATTATGTTTAGGTATGGGCCTTGCATTCCTGATCTTTCCAAGACTTTTAACATGAAGGGATGTTGAATTTTGTCAAATGCTTTCTCAGTGTCTAGTGAGATGACTATGTGGTTTTTTATCTTTGAGTTTATTTATGTAGTGGATTACATTGATGGATTTTCAAATATTGAACCATCCCTGCATTCCTTGGATTAGGCCTACTTGATCATGATGGATAATTGTTTTGATGTGTTGTTGGATTTGGTTTGCAAGAATTTTATTAAGTATTTTTGCACCCATATTCATAAGAGAGATTGGTCTGTAGTTCTCTTTTTTGTTGGGTGTTTCTGTGGTTTAAGTATGAGCACAATGATAGCTTCATAGAACGAATTGGGTATTGCTCCTTCTGTTTTTATTCTGTGGAATAGTTTGAAAAGAATTGGCATTAGGTCTTCCTTGAAGGTCTGAAAGAATTCTGCACTGAAACCATCTGGCTCTGGACATTTTTTGGTGGGAAGATTTTTAATGACTGTGTCTATTTCTTTAGGAGTTATGCGACTGTTTAGATGGTTTATCTGCTCCTCGTTTAACTTTGGTAACTGGTATCTGTCTAGAAAATTGTCCATTTCATCCAGATTTTCCAATTTTGTTGAGTATAGGCCTTTGTAGTAGGATCTGATGATTTTTAAAATTTCCTCTGTTTCTGTTGTTATGTCTCCCTTTTCAGTTCTGATTTTATTAATTTGAGTACTGTCTCTGTGCCCTTTGGTTAGTCTGGCTAAGGGTTTGTCTATCTTGTCGATTTTCTCAAAGAACCAGCTCCTGGTTTTGTTGATATTTTGTATAGTTCTTTCTGTTTCTACTTGGTTGTTTTCAGCTCTGAGTTTGATTATTTCCTGCCATCTACTCCTCTTGGGTATATTTGCTTCTTTTTGTTCTAATGCTTTCAGGTTTGCTGTCAAGTTGTTAATGTATACTCTCTCCAGTTTCTTTTTTTAGGCACTTAGAGTCTTTCCTCTTAGTACTGCTTTCCTGGAGTCCCACAAGTTTTGGTATGATGTGTCCTCCTTTTCATTAAATTCTAAAAAGTCTTTAATTTTTTTTATTTCTTCCTTGACCAAGTCATCCTTGAGTAGAGCATTGTTCACAAATATGTTGGCTTTTCATTGTTTCTGTCATTATTAAAGACCAGCCTTAGTTCATGGTGGTCTGATAGGTCAAAAGGGATTATTTCAATCTTTTTGTATCTGTTGAGGCCTGATTTGTAACCAATTATATGGTGTATTTTGGAGAAGGTACCATAAGGTGCTGAGAAAAATGTATAGTTTTGTTTTAGGATGAAATGTTCTATAGATATCAGTTAAATCCATTTGGTCCATAACTTTTGTTAGTTTCATTGTATCTCTGTTTAGTTTTTGTTTCCAAGATCTGTCCATTGCTGAGAGTGGTGTGTTGAAGTCTCCCACTATTATTGTGTGAGATGCAGTGCATGCTTTGAGCTTTAGTAAAGTTTCTTTTATGTATGTGGGTGCCCTTGCATTTGGGGCATAGATGTTCAGACTTGAGAGTTCCTCTTGGTACATTTTTTCTTTGAGTATGAAGTGTCCTTTCTTATCTTCTTTGATTACTTTTGGTTGAAAGTTGATTTTATTTGATATTAGAATTGCTACTCCAGCTTGTTTTTTGGGACCATTTGCTTGGGAGATTGTTTTCAATCCTTTTCCTCTGAGGTAGTGTCTGTCTTTGTCACAGAGGTGTGTTTCCAGTATGCAGCAAAATTCTGGGTCCTGTTTATGAATTTGGCCTGATAGTCTATGTCTTTTTTATTGGAGAATTGAGTCAATTGATATAAAGAGATATTAAGAAAAATGAATGTTGCTTCTTGTTATTTTTGTTATTAGAGGTGGAATTATGATTGTGTAGGTATCTTCTTTTCGGGTTGTTGGAATATTACTTCCTTGCTTTTTCTTGGTTGTAGTTTCCCTACTTGTGTTGGAGTTTTCCATCAATTATACTTTGAAGTGATGGATTTGTGGGAGGATATTTCGTAAATTTGGTTTTGTCATGGAATATCTTGGTTTTTCCATCAATAGTGATTAAGAGTTTTGCTGGGTATAGTAGTCTTGGCTGGCATTTGTGATTTCTTAGGGTTTTTATGATATCAGCCCAGGATCTTCTGGCTTTTATAGTCTCTGGTGAGAAGTCTGGTGTAATTCTTATAGGTCTGACTTTATATGTTACTTTACCTTTTTCCTTTATTGCTTTTAGTTTTTTCTTTGTATTCTGCATTTGATATTTTGATTATTATGTGACAGAAGGTATTTCTTTTCTGGTCTAATGTATTTGGAGTTTTGTAGGCTTCTTGTATATTCATGGACATCTCTTTCTTTAGGTTAGGGAAGTTTTCCTCTATAATTTTGGTGAAGATATTTACTGGCCCTTTAAGTTGAGAATCTTCACCCTCATCTATACCTATTATCCTTAGGTTTGGTGTCCTCATTGTGTCCTGGATTTCCTGGATGTTTTGGATTAGGAGCTTTTTGCATTCTGCATTTTTTTTGACAGTTGTGTCAATGTTTTCCATGGTATCTTTGGCACCTGATATTCTTTCTTCTAGCTCTTGTATTCTGTTTGTGATAGTTGTGTCTATGACTTTTCATCTGTTTCCTAGGTTTTCTATCTCCAGAGTCATCTCCCTTTGAGATTTCTTTATTGTTTCTACTTCTATTTTTAGATCCTGGATGGTTTTGTTTAATTCCTTTTCCTGTTTGGTTGTGTTTTCTTGCAATTCTTTAAGGAATTTTTGTGTTTCCTCTTTAAGTGCTTCTACCTGTTTACCTGTATTCTGTTGTACTTCAATGTTGGGGGCTGGCTTTTAGCAGAAAGCAGCTATCAGCTTTGCAGCCATCTTGAGCCATATATACTGACATGAAACTTGGATTACAATAGCCTACAACAGCTAAGCACACTCTGATAATCTTGGTTTAGATACCTTGGGTGTGTGAGATTAAAGGTGTGTGGGATTATAGGTGTGTGAGATTAAAGGTGTGTGACTTAAGAGTGTGACTTAGAAGTGTAGAGATCAGATTTAGAGACAAGATCTAAGGGCATGATTAAAGGTGTGACCAAAAGGCGTGGCTTAGAAGTGAGACATATAAAAGGATAGAGGCAGACAGTGAAAGAAACAGATTACTTGACATTAGGTAGAAGACACTTGGCTCTAGAGAGAACAATTTGGAGTAACAGAGATTCAGACACTAGGAATAGGAGTAGACATTAGACACTGGGAAGAGAACAGAAGGAGTACAACTAGGAACTAGAAGGAATACAGCTAGGAACTAGGAACTTAAGACTTGGGACTTGGACTAGGAAGAGGGACTGAAGAATAAACGGGACTGAAACACACTCTGTCTGGTCTCCATTCTTCGAGTCAGTCCTCACTCTCTCTCTCTTGCTGAACCCCGACCTGCAGACTGGAGCAGCAGCTTGGGCTGGGATACAGTGGCTGCCAAACGCAGGGCAGCTTGGGCCTCAATATTTTGCTCGGGCCCCGACATCTTTTGGCACCTGATGTGGGACTAGTGTGGTACCCAACACTTCAAGAGATCTATTTATGTCCTTCTTAAAGTCCTCTATCATCGTCATGAGAAGGGATTTTAATTCTGAATCTTGCTTTTCTAGTGTTATGTGGTGCCCAGAACTTGCTATGGTGAAAGATCTGGGTCCTGATGTTGTCAAGTAACTTTGGTTTCTGTTGCTTACCATCTTGTGCTTGCCTTTTTCCATCTGGTTAACTCTAGTGCTACTTGCACTTACTCTCTGTGTTTGGAGCCTGTCCTTCTAGTTATCTTGCTTGTGTCAGAACTCCTCAGGGTCCAGATGTCTCTGTGATCTTGTTATCCTGAGCTCCTGTTACTCTGAGTGCAGTGGCTCCTGAAGGATGTCTCAGGATATGGTGTCTCCATGGTAGCAGACCACATAGGCATCAGCTGCTCTAGGTGCAGTTTCTCTTCTAGGATGTCTCAGGATATGGTGTCTTCATGGGAGTAGAGCAGCTAGGTGTCCACTGCTGTGAGTGGAGTGGCTTGTCTAGGATTTCTTAGGATATGGTATCTCCATGGGAGCAAACCTGCTAGGTGTCTGCTCCAGCCACAAGTACCAGGTGAGGGGCAGAAGGGGTGTGGTATTCTTCAGGGGCAGTGTTTTGGTACCTTGTGGGTCCTGAGCACCCCCTGCTCCCCATAGTATTTCTGAGGCTTAGGGTAGTGGGTGAGTATTCTTACTTGCTGCTCTGATTTCAGTGGCTCCTCTAGGATATCTCAGGATATGGTGTTTTCATGGGAGCATACCGTCTAGTTGTCTGCCCCAGCCACAAGGCCTTAATCTAGTTTTATTTAAAAGATTTATTGGTTACTATTAGCAAGATAACAATCTCTAGGCCAAAGTTGATATTTCTGTGTTAAGGTGGATGAGGGAAGGATTTTTTCCTTCTAAGCTTACTATGCGTGTTCAAAATGCTCTTCTGGAAACTTAACCAGAAAACAAGTCTCTGCTAGGCTTTTTTGATATTGTCTCTGTCAATGTGATTAAGTTAAATCTCTTTACTTTGCTTTAGATAGACTCTTCAGACAAGGGCAAAACACAGCAACATTCTTCACAAAAATACCATAAAAACAGTCTGTATGCCACATACTGAAATTCTTCTTGGACCCACTTAGCCTTGGTCTGCACAGTTCAAATTAATCTAAGCAACAAAATCTTCTATATTTCTACTAGGGTAGCCAATTATGTCCTATTAAATCATCCCACAGACTACCAAATGCAAAGTGTGCAAATCCACATTCTTTCAAACAAAAGCATAGTTAGGCTTATTATAGCAATACCCTAGTCCCTGGTACCAACTTCTGTCTTAGGGTTTAACAGACATCATGACCAAGGCAAGTCTTATAAAGGACAACTTTTAATTGGGAATAGCTTATAGCTTCAGAGATTCAGTCCATTATCAACAAGTTGGGAGCTTGGCAGCATCTAGGCATTTATGAGGCATGTTAAATATTTTGTATCTGGCCTCTCAGAACAGTTGCTTTAGTTTTCAATGACCCAGGTGAGAAGCTTGATGAATCTGATGAATGGATTATTTAGTGAATTTCATAGGTAAAAGTGTGCAGCCCTCTGCAGTGTGTAGCAATGTATTACTGCTATAAATGTCTTGAGAGTTCTACTACTTCATTTGAAGGCTGCTAGTGGAAGATGGATTTCCAGTCTGCTAGAATGAAGGTCTTAAACTCATGCCCACAGACACACCTACTCCAACAATGCTATAATGCCTAATAGTGCCACTGCCTGGGTGAAGCATCTACAAACCATCACAGGGAGTTACATGGTGAGTATAGAGAAGGAAGACATGAGGGTGTTCCATTTCTAAGTAACTTAATGAAATCAGATTTTAACAGGGGTTCCCAGTAAATGGAACCTTTGCTTTCACAACCATAATGGTTGCTTCTGAACTCTGTGGAGAGCCTCTAAATATTTAAGAACTTAAGTTGGTCATATTCAGCTAGAATGTCATACTGGAGGTTAGTCAGCATAGGAAGGGGTTTCCAATAGAGGATCTCAAAGGGTGTAAAACGCAATGTACAAGAAATATTCTTGGACTTCTACAAAGAGTAAGGTAGGAGATACTTCCAATCACCACCAGTTTCAAGGTTTAAATTTTGTCTAGGCCTCCTTCAGGGCCCAATTCATCCTCTCTACCTGCCCTGACCTCCGGGATCTGCATATACAATGTAATTTCCAGTGGTCCCCAGAACCTGTGCTAAAGATGGAGTAAACTGTGAAATAAAGGCTGTTCATTGTCAGACCCAAGCAGGGTAGGAAAACCATACTGGATATAATGTCTTCCAGAAGACTGGCAGTCTCATTCTTTGTATGGTAGGTATCTACCATTCAACAAAGATAGTTCTAAAAACTAGCAAATATTTGTATCCATATATCCAGGCTTTTATCTCTGTGTAGTTTATTTCCCAACTATCTCCTTGCCATTGGCCTCTGAATCTGGTTCCTGAAGTTTCTTTTTGTTTTTAAAAGTTGGATATTTTATTTATTTATATTTCAGATGTTATCTCCTTTCCTCACTTCCCCTGAAACCTTCTATCTCATTTTTTTCTCCTGTTTCTATGAGGGTGTGCCCCCACCCACCCACTTACTCCTACCTCCCTGCCCACAAATTCCCCTACACTGGGACATTTACCCTCACGGGACATCCTTTCTTACAAGGCTATCCTCCACTATACATATACATATACATATACATATACATATACATATACATATACATATACTTACACATATACACACACACACACACACACACACACACACACACACACATATATATATATATATATATATATATATATATATATATATATATATATAGCTATGGGTCCCTCCATGTGTGTTCCCAGGTTGGTGGTTTAGACCCTGTGAGCTCTGGTTGGTTGATATTGTCACTCTCCCCATGGGACCAAAAGCCCCTTCAGCTCTTTCAGTCTTCTCTCTAACTCCTCCATTGGGAACCCTGTGATCACTTCAATGGTTTTCTGTGAGCATCCATCTCTGTATATGTCAGGCTCTGGAAGAGCATCCCAGGAGACAGCTATATCAGGCTGCCCTTCTCAATCCCTCTACTTTACAAGCTTGAAAATATTTAAAGATAGGACTGTCATGAACCCATTAAACCTTTTCTTAAGAAATGACCTCCTTGACTGTGGTGGTCTTTTTTTCCCCTTCAAAAAAGAACTGATAATGTGGACCAAGAAGATAATCAGCATAAGATTCAGCAGCCTGTAAACAACTTGTTTTCCTGAACTTATATTTGTCTGACATCAGACTAACATTATCTTTTTGTAGCTTATATCCATTACAAGGGTGAGATTTCAGAAAGCTTCAGTATATTGGTTAGGGTCAATTGAAAATCTCTAAAGTCAGATTTAATTTAAGTTTTGCAGGGAACGGGGATTTGTATTCTGCGGAGCAAAAGTTTACTTGACATTTTCCTTAATAGGAAAGAGAGGAGTTGGGGACCACTGGTCAGTGGTTGATTAGAGGAGGTAACCCTCAGAATGAACCTGGAGATAGTGGTCAGGATGACTTGGAGAGAACAAACAGAGGATCCTGCATGTTCCTCTCTCAGATTGGCATTGATGACCACAGGCACAGTACTGGAGGAGCCTTGAAGGGTAGATTCCATGGAACAGTGTCTGTCTACAGAGATTTAATTCTTCCAGGAAAGCAAAACATAATTTCATATATGGGACCTCAGATCATTTTCCAGCCTCGTGGCTGGATAGTTCTAGTTGGATGATAGTATTATAATCAGTACTTTTCTTAGAAGCCATTGTCTCCATTTTCCAGCTTATAAGCACATCAAGACATAGTACAGGAAAAAAGCATCTCTCTTAGGGATGTAGAACCAAAGAGTACTCAGTGCTTTAGAGAAGTCCAAGTTTATGAGGGTTCATTGTCTGTCTGCAAAGAGAGTCTTCTCTTCCCCAAATCTCATGTCAGGAAAGTTCCCGGATGACACCCTGTCTCAAACAAGGTGGGATTTGAAGACCAACACCAAGCGTTGTCTTTTGTTCTACACATGCACTATAGGTTACTTTCTGTGGGAAAAAACTCGTGGGGGGGGGAGGGAGTCCCATGGCAGTCTGGCAGCAGGGTCCCAGGTGGGCTTCCCACACCGATGGTGGAGGGTCCCACAGCCGCGGCCGGACGGGCCAGCAGCTTAATGTTCCAAAGGCTGGGAATCTGGCGGCAGGCACAGGAAGGCCCAGGCAACACATGGAGTCCAGTTTTCCAAAGCTTTTATTGTTCATGGCGTGGTGAATGGGTGTAGATGGTGTGCACTCCCCCCAAAATCCAGGTTCACCTGGCTTTTTATAGGGAAGGGGAAGAGCGGAGGGAATAACTTAATTAGCTACAACCCTGGCCTTTAGATAACTCATTAATATTTAAATTTCTGGAAGTGGAGACCTCTTTGTGTGCTACATGATTGATGGTGCAGGTTAAATGGCCAAGCCCCGACATCTGACTCTCTTTTCTTTCATAAAAGGAGGGGCAACTCTGTCATCTGTAGTCTGCAAGGTGGAGGTTAATGAGAGATGTGAGCTGCATGGAGTAGTCTGCAATCTATGAGCATGGGGAGATAATTGCTGTCCCTGACAAAGTCCTGTTGGGTCCCTGGCTACCTCAAACCCAGCGATCTAAGGGGTTGGGCCCTAGGAACAGAGCTGAACACCTTCCATCCCAGGGGGTCTCCAGGTTTCAAAGCTCGTTTGACCAGGCTATGTCCAAATCATCTCTTCACAGCCCAACATCTTACTCTCTTTTAGTGGAAATTTTGGATGAGGGGGTCAAAAAACACTCTGCAGCCAGAGGGTGCAGCATAACTAAGCCAAGGGTAATGGGAATTGAGGGTATTGTTGTGAAGGCAAGGAATCATTGAATCAAATAAATACGGGTTATACAGTTTGAGGGTAATGACATCTGATTTATGTAAATAGACATTATGTTTTCCTCACTAACATGTAACTTTAGCTATGTGACTGGCAAAAGACTTCATCTGTAGCTGTAAGGTCTGGATCTGTCTTCTGTAGTGGGTGTCTCTGGGTTTTGCTGTGCATCTATGGAGTCTGGTGTGGGTCTCTAGATCTCAGCATGCTCTGGGGTCTTCAGTCAGATGAGGTGGCTGGAAGAGAGCAGCATGGCATCTCAGGCAGGTTCCAGAGGATGGCATGGACTCTGTTGGATCTGCGGGTATATCTGTAGGATAATCACAGCAGGGAAGCAACATCTCTGGCAGGGAGATGTCTGTAAATGCTGGATATTGAGCATTAAATTGCTTGGGAACAAGCACATCATGGTCTGTCATTAAGATCTTGGTAAGGCAAAGGTATTTGAGGAAAGTTTAGTCTTGGAAGGTATCTTTGAGTCTGTTTTTGGATGGCTGAGGGAGAAAAACAATGTTAATTATGTTTCTGGGATTGGCAGCAACAGTTTTCTTGTAAAAGAAATTAGTTGTTAATTAATATTCAAGAAATGGTGATCAGCATGTTGAATTAACCTGTAGAAGTAAATTAGATGGCTTTTAAACCTTTGAAGAAGTCATAAAGGTTGATAAAAATGTTGAACATATATCACAAGTGTTAGAGAGAAAAGGCAGCATTAAAACAAAAAAAATAACAAAATTTTTGGTTGAAAAGCACAAGCATTGTTGCTCTAGGTGTTCCTGTTAGGGAAAAAATGTTTAAAATTTTTGGTTGAAAAACAGGAACGTTTGTTGTTGCAGGTCTCCCTGTTGGGGAGAAGGAGCAGTAATGGCGGGCTTAGAAGCAGTGGGGGGAGGGGCCTTGCTCTGCCATGTGGCATCTGGGTGCTCTGGCAGAGAGGTTCTGTATTCCCCCTTTGTTTTTCTTAGAAATCTTAAATGTAGAGAAGGAGAAAAAGGCTAACTTTGAAGAAAAGTTTAAGGCAAGAAGAATTGGGGCTTGATAGGAGAGCTAAGAGTCAGAAAGAGTGAAAGTCTGTTTCTATGGGAAAGACGTGGAAGTTGGATTGGAGCCAGCCAGCTTTTGAGAGAAATTGGCAGGCAACATGGGGGCAAAGGGTTCAGGGTGGATTTTAGATATTCTGCTTCAGGCAAGCTGGCTGATCTAAGTAGCTTTAATCAGCTGTGAATGACTGAGGTTGAGGGGAAGCATACACTGGCCAAGGAACACAGGGCTGGGTAGCAAGCAGGGTCCTGCCCTGTTGCTTCAGGCAAGCAGGCTAAGCCAAATAGCTGTAGCCTGTCGCACATGCCGGGGGATCCAGGGAAGATGCTACCTGGCAGGGCTCTAGGCACTAGAGTTTGGAGCTGGCGATCTTGAAAGAGAGAGGATGGTCTTAGCTGTGAGGAGTCTCTCAACCAAAAAAAAGAGTCTTAGAACAAGGGTTACAGCAGGCACTGTGGCTTGAAGGACAGCTGTTAGCTGTGAAGGAGCCCTTTGTGGAGCTGGGGGGATGGGAAGAGTTGGTGGCTAGGAAGCCGCCACCATCTTGCCCTTGAGCTGGAGAACACGTGGGGAGAGAGACTTAGTTCTTTTGTACTAGGCAGGAGTTAGACTATAGCTAAGAATTAGAGAGAGAGAAAGAGGGGGTAGTGTGGACAAGAAATGTTACTCATGGTTTTTGCAGGTGCTTGTGGAGCTGGCTCTGTGCACATTGTCCACCACCTGTGGGAAACAATGTAGGCCCGTGTGTGGGTGCACAAGTGTGGATCTCTGTTGTGTCGCTGGTCTGCACTGTCCTTGGTCAGGGGTGGGTGTCTCAGGGAGACTGGGTCTACAGCAGAGGAGCAGAGGCTAAGCAGGCATATTCACACCACACCAAGGGGACTCAGGGGGGCTTGCACTTGGGCAGGAAGCAAACTCAGCTTGATTATAGCAGGGGTGGGTGCAGGACTCTTTGGTGAGAACCTCCAATCTTGGCCCCAGCCACCACTGGGGGTGGGCACGTAGCAAGATGGAGACTGTGGGGGTGCATGGTGACAGGTCCATGTGCCGAGATTGGCCACCATCTGGGGTCTCGGGACACCGGCAGGATGGAGTCTGGGAACACGCAGGGCACGTGCTGAGAAAGGACCAGGAGAGCCCTGGTACCAAACCTCACAGGAAGTATACTTGCTTAGCAGACTCAGCCAAGATGGTTCTTGTAGATGCGTGGGTGTTTGTGCTGCACATTGGTTGTGCCAGCTATTGGAAAAAAAAAAAAAACTCGTGGAGGAGGGAGTCCGATGGCAGAGTCCCATGGTGGTCTTGTAGCAGGGTCCTGGATGGGCTTCCCACACCACTGGTGGTGGGTCCCACAGTCGCCGGCGGGTGTGTCAGCAGCTTAAGGTTTCAAAGGCTGGGAATCTGGAGGCAGGAGCAGGAAGGCCCAGGCAACATGTGGAGTCTGGTTTTCCAAAGCTTTTATTGTTCATGGCGTGGTGAATGGGTGTAGATGGTGTGCGCTTCCCCCAAAAGCCAGGCTCACCTGGCTTTTTATAGGGAAGGCGAAGAGAGGAGGGAATAACTTAATTAGCTATGCTCCTGGCCTTTAGATAACTCATTCATATTTAAATTTCTGGAGGTGGAGACCTCTACCTGTGCTACATGATTGATATTGCAGGTTAAATTGCCAAGGCCCGATAACTTTCACAAATATAGAAGCAGATAAAATAAAAATATTGGATCAAGACAAAATGACAAGCAATCAATAGGATACTAAAACTGAATTAGGGGATGGAGCCAGAGATACAAATACTGTAACTAAAGCATAAAAATAACTATAGCACAGCCTATGTTTCTAAGTAACTATAGCAGGCTTTTTGTGAGGGACAGCAAATAAAATCAATTGGAGAATAAAAACAGTGAGATGAGAATGTGAGCCTGAATCTGAAAGATTAACTGACAAGCTTTGCTACTCAATGAAATATTTTACTTAGATGATGGACAACTGTGCACCCATCAAGTCTTCCACTGTTCTAGGGAAAAAAGGGGTTACTAAATCTAAAGGAGTCCCTTGACAAATGGTAGATCAGAGGTGAATAAGTAAAGTTAGCAGTTCAGAGCTCTTATTGATCTTGCAGAGCATCCCAGTTTGGTTTCTAGCACCCACATCAATTAGCTCTAAATCTTCTGTATCTTTAGTTCTCTGGGATCTGATGCTGTCTTCTGACTGCTATGTGCAGTCACACTTGTAGCCTTCTCCTCAGGTACAATGATTCAAGGGTAGGAAATAGTATCCCAAGCTGTCATGGTAGCACACTCTGTTCCAGGAAGCATGCTCACGGAAGACTGATGACCTGAGTTTTAATCTCAAACTGAACCTGGTGGAAAGAACAAACTTATGTAGGTTGTCCTTTGACACTCACATACACACAGACATACACAGACACCGAAACCCACCCACCCACCCACCCACACACACACACCAAAAATGTCTTTGGTTAACACTATTTTTCAGTGACATAATTTTTATTTATTCTCCTTTTCTATTTTCAGAATCAAAAATGAGAGACAATAAATCCTCAGTAACTGGAAAGTTAACGTAAGATGCTGAGGGCAAGAAAATAGACAGAAATGTGGTCAGGAAGTTAGGGGAGAAGGGAAAGTCATCCAAAGATAAATGTGTGTTAATAAAATTTAGATGATAAATAATAATTAAAACAATTATATATTTTGTTGGGACATATGTTATAAAGCATGAAGGATGAGACACACATACATATCTGTGTATAGAATTTGTTTCATTATTTGAGATATTTTGCCAAACATGCCTAGAGCTCTGTGTTGAGATGCCATAGAGTAAGTGAGAACTGAGAGACTGAGCCTCAGTGAGCTGCAACCACAGGAGGTTTTCGTTGAGGCCTGGAGCATTGTGGGAGGAAGCTTATAACCTTGCTGACAGTAATAGTCTGCATCATCATCAGCCTCCATAGGATTGATATTGAGGGTATAGTCTGTCCCAGACCCACTGCCACTGAACCTGGCAGGAACCCCAGATGCTAGGTAGGATGCATCATAAATGAGGAGTTTGGGTGGCTGTCCTGGTTTCTGTTGGTACCAGTGCATATTACTATAGACACTTTCGCTGGCCTTGCAGGAGATGGTGACCGTCTGCCCTAGAGACGCAGCCAAAGAAGC
This sequence comes from Arvicanthis niloticus, assembly GCF_011762505.2. NCBI lineage: Eukaryota > Metazoa > Chordata > Mammalia > Rodentia > Muridae > Arvicanthis > Arvicanthis niloticus. The sequence continues at coordinate 10,714,382 of NC_047666.1, read as the reverse complement.
TGGAGACTGGGACAGCACAATGTCACCAATGGAGCCTGGAATGACAAACACACAGACTATTGTTATATACGTATAAAAACCTTTCCAGCAGAGAACATTTTCATATAAAAATTTCAAGAGTACTGTGGACATCACTATGAGAAACCAGGGAATCAAAGGGAATGAGGAAACTTAAAACCAATTACAAATGCCCCAATTATAATGATCAAGAGCCCAGAGGCATGGAAAGTCATGATGGACACAGAGGTTGCTCCCAACACTTCTCTGCATCCTCACCAGGAACCCAGAGCAGCAACACCCATAGGAACAGTAAGTCTGACTCCATCTCTGAGAGCTGGAAGAGAGGATGCTTCTTAGGCTCCTGACAGCTGCCCTTAAAGTAGCCTGGGCTGTTACATAACGAGTCCATATGCAAATCTGCTTAGCAGAGTGTGCTGTTGTTCCAAGGGCACCTGTTCCTGTTTCACCCACAGCGATTTGGTGTCAGCAGAAAATTTACTTGAGCAACACATGTGTCTTCAAGGACCCTTCTAAAGACATTTTTTAGGAGACAAAATTTCTATCTTCATTCTGGGTTGTCTTGAATCTCATTTTGTAGACCAGATCCTCAATTGTCAGCCTCTGAATGCTGGGATTAAAGGTGCATACCATTACCACCCAGCTTTTTTTTTTTCTAGTCTGTTTGTGGTACAAGGTGGGGATCGTATATTGTGGCTACACTGTGTAAAGAATGTAAGTTATTTTAAAAACAACTTAATCTCTCAAAATGCTATACACTAGTGAAAGCATTATCTGCGAGGAAATAAAGAAAAATTACTCACTGAAAAAGATTAACATAATTTTTGTCATACTACCTTTTTTTTTAGATCCATGTGTGTGATGTGTTTTGTATGTTTATATATTTGTTCATGTTCATGTTTGAAGGCAACCTCTCTTGCCATGGTATGTGTGTTGAGAAGAGAATAAAAGTTTGGGTGTAGATCTGAGACAAGGTCTGCTGTTGTTCACCACTACTCATGAAATGCTTCCTAGGCCAGGCTGTTGTGTGGATTCTCTTGTTTCTTTCCATCTCTCATCTTGCCATAGCGTCACTCCAAATACAATCCATGCTGCTGCTGTGTCTGGCTTTATATGGTTACCTGGGAGTGAGCCAGGTCTTCACACATAGATGACAAGCACTTTGCTCACAGAGCCACCTTGTCAGCCCATTGTTTTCAAGTAAAGCCAGTGGGAGGAAGTTGTTTTCATTGAACAGAGGTAATACTACAGGATAAGCAGGAGCTCAAAAACAAAGTAAAGGAGCATGTAATGGAGATGTGTGCATGTACAGCTTCTGTGTAGTTCTTCAAAGCATCTGAGATCATTAAAAGACTGATATCTTGTATTTCATAGTGGTGATAAAAAGCCATTTAACAAAACTCTTGATTCTTTCTCAGACAAATTGTAAGATAGATGGATAGATGTATAGTTAGACACCTAAACAAATATAGATAGAAAAGTGAGTATTTCTTCATATTCTAAGACTGCTGCCCAGTTTCTAGGTTTAACTAGCTAAAAGTTTGAATTTCTTAGCAAGGTGGTGGGAAGTTAATAGTAGTATTTTAATTAAATAAGAAAATAAAAAAATGTTGTAAGAAGACTTATAAAACAAAGAAACAGTAAGAAGAATTGAAATGGAGAGAGTAAGGAGAAAGGGAGAAGGAGGCAGGAAGGAAGGAGAGAAAGAGAAGAACCAGTGAAGGCAGAAAGAGGGAAGAAGAAAGAATGAGAAAGAAAGAAAGAAAGAAAGAAAGAAAGAAAGAAAGAAGTGATGAAAGAGTGAGGACAAAGGAAAGATGGACAATTCCCTCCTCAGCTTATGCTCACTCTTTCTGTTTCTAGGTCTGTGCCATGTAGAGATGGATCCTTTTGTTTTATTGTACACATTCACTGTACTTAACCAGCTACAGTTCAAGATGAGATAAACAGTGCAAACCAAATATATATCACATGAAATTTGCAAGATATCCTTCACATTTTATCTTCATTTTTGAGGTATGCTCACTTTTATTTGATTTTTGTATTCAAAGTTAGAATGTTGACCTGTTATAATGTGGTATGTTATATTATTTCTCATTTCTGCCTAGAATAAAAAATATTTCCATATTCTGCAATGAATACTATTCATGCAAATGGCCATAAATTGTTAAATATCCCTGAATCTCAGAGTTATTACCTTAAGGCTGGTTATTATTGGTGGGAGGTAAGTATTTCTGATATTATTTTACTGCTTCTATGAAATGCTCTTATTGCTCTTGTAGCTCTAGACTTGTCTTGTATGTAGTGTCAAGAGCTGCACTTCTGCCAGGCATGATGATGTATTCTAGTAATCCAAACATGTAAGAAGCTGAGGTGGGAGGATCTTGAATTTGCAGCCTTTAAGATATGTAGATTCGGTTACCCAGATGACCAAATCTTCTGCCCCTCTACAAGCCCCACATCTCATCTATTTTTGCATATAGTCTTGTTAATATATATATTTTTTATGCATATTTTGTCCTCTTTTAATTGACTTATAACTTTCTATTCATTAACATTGGCACTTTTACTTCAGTGCATCAGAATGGCCGCCTAATCATGAGTTGGGACTCAGTACACTCTGAAAGAAAGATGGACAAGATGATAGAACAGAAGATTTATGGGACAGGGATGTTCCTGTGTGGAATGCAATACAGATAGGCAGACAAGGTTGACCATTGCAAAGTAGGTACCTGATCCCAGCCCTGAGACAAGGAATTTGTCCATAAACATCTCAGAGAGGAGCTCTTTGATGTGCCCAGAAGTCCTGAAGTTCACTGAGTATGGGGAAAGGATGGGCTGGGCTTTACCAAGGAGGACAAAGGAATTGAGTGTAGAAGCTAACATGCTGGAAATTGGCCAGGAAGGAAAAGGTGTATGCATTAGTGCAAAAGAGTCTATGTGACAGAGGTCACAAAGAGTTCATGATTATTATTTAATGAATATTTTGCTTGACACACAACAAAGAAAATCATGTGAAGGCTGTTGTTCTTTCTGTCCCAGCTGAACTGGGCTGGGCTTTACCAAGGAGGACAAAGGAAGTGAATGTAGAAGCAGACATGAACCTGAAGCTAACATTGTAGGAATTGGCTAAGAAGAATCAGTTTTATGCATACTGCAAAGAGAGACTATGTGACAGAGATTATAAAGAGTTCATGTCTTTCAGTAATTATTATTTAATGAATGTTGTGCTTAAAAAGAGCAAAGAAAATTGTGTGAAGTCTGTTGTCATTTCTGTCTCAGATGAAATGTTAACTCTTTCATTTTGTCATTTTCTGAATTTACAAAATCATAGTAAGAATTGTAAGCACTGAGCAATATCTAGTTGTATATTCCCAACTTAGGCTGAGTGAGCATTTAGTAAGTTATAATTTTATGTAAAGCTACTACATAGAAAATTTGCTGGCCCAGTAAATGCTGACCCTGGCATCAAACACACATTTCTCCCTGGTTTCAAAAGCCAGTTATTCAGTTCCCCTTGTCAAAAAATTTTGCAGCTATACTGACAGAGATTTATCTGTCTCTCTTTTCCCTAGGCCTGTACTCAGTACCCACCCTCTATGATTCTATGGATTGTGTTGAGGCCTGTTCCTTTTAACATAACTGTAGCCATTTTGTATTCAGCCTCTGTTTTGCTCATAAGGTGGAATACATTCAATGTTCTCAGACTCCACTTCCCAGAAATAATTATCAACAGCTGCCAATGGAGTATGTTATTGACCAGCCAAGAAATTATGGTTGAATCAATAATGCTCTGACGTCTTAGTGTTCTGAAATTCTTCTGTTCATCACTTATCCAACCTTGCTTTTTTCTCAAAACAAACCAGCTTAAAGGTTAGCCTATAATACTTTGTCTAGTAAGCCAAAATGTAATATTGCTCCTTTTCTTGCCTTTTAAACTTTTGAACATATTCCCTATACATAGTCTGCCCTGATAATCATTTGATTTCATTTATTCAGACTCAGTTCTGAACTATGTCCCTGGTCTGACCACTATTAAGGTCATCAAATTCAATAAGTTATTCTCTCTCTCTCTCTCTCTCTCTCTCTCTCTCTCTCTCTCTCTCTCTCTCTGTCTCTCTCTCTCTCTCTCTGTCTCTTTGACAACCCATGTCACTGTAGTGCTTAAACCTATGTAGTGTCTACTGGGCTACCCTTTGACAGGCTGGTCAAAGGTAACACAATCCATGCACAAGTAGGGGTAACTGTCCCACACCACCAAAGTTGCTCTGCATCCAATCTGGATACCACCACAGTCAAGACCAAAATCCTGACATCAGTAATGACATAGTTGACTAAAGTTATATTCATATGAAACAGGAACTCATTTCTTTGTTAAATAAAGCTTTCCAACGGTGTTGGGCATATTCTAGGAAGCATCTTGGGATGGTGCTGGAAGATCCTGGCTTTCAGGTTCTGGAGGGGGAGCTGGGAGAGCTTCTTTTTTTGGGTGGCCAGGAACTTGTGGATCGCTTGCTCTATCTGTGGCCTGAAGATATGGTTTAGTTTGGGCTCTACCAGTTGAGAAATGATCCTGTCCACCCCTGCTTCCAACATGCCTGACTGAACCATGCTCTGCCTCAGCCCATTTCACAACTGGTTCTTGTTAATTTCAGGATTCCATTTCTGTTTGTCCAGATGTGTTGACACAAAATTATCCACCTTCTGCCTCAGGTTCTGGTAAGTTGGCTTATTGTCCACGTGGTCAGGCAGTCCCAGCGGAAGCTGTCAAAAGGCCAAGGCTCTTGAGCTGCTCCACTATGAGAGCACTGAGCTGTGGATCTCTTGGAGGCAGCCAAGCAGGATTAACAGGGCAGCCTGCCCCACTGGAGCCCCCACCCCCTGCTGGTCCTGGCCTCCTGCAGCTGCTCCTGCACCTTCCTCCATGGCCACTCCCGTGCCCACACTGGGCCTGCACTCTGCTGCTCCTCTGGGAGCCACTGACTAAAGATAGAGCCAGAGGCTTCAGGGGTGGGAATTGGTGGTTTTGGAGGCAGTGGGGACCACGACCCTCCCTGCTTCCTCCTGTATTTTTTAAGGGAGTTATTTATGTCCACCATAAAGTCCTATATCATCATCATGAGATTAGATTATAAATCAGTCTTGCTTTTAGGGTTTATTGGGATATCCAGGGTTTACTGTGGTGGGAGAACTGGGTTCTGATGATGCCACATAGCCTTGGTTTCTATTGCTTATGGTTTTGCCCTTGCTTTTTGCCATCTGGTTATCTCTGGTATTGTCTGGACTTGCTGTCTCTGACTGTGGCTTGTTCCTCCTGCAAGCCTGTGTGTCAGTACTCCTGGGAGACCAGTTCTTTCCGGGAGGAATTTGGGTATGGAGAGCTGAGGCACAGGGTCAGCTCTGAGTGCAGATGAAAACAGAAGGATTCTGCCCCAGGTTGCTCCTTGGTTCTTGTGTCCTGATGGCTCTGGACAGGTTTCTCTTGGGCCAGAAATTAGAGCAGAAGTGGTGGCCTTACCTTTGTTGACAAGTGTGTCAACACTCCTGGGAAACTATCTCCTAGCCAGCAGGATTTGGGTGGGAGAGCTGTGGCACATGGTCAGCTTCAGGTGCAGATGGAAACTGAATGTATTCTGTTGAGGATCAAGATGTTGACTTCCAGTCTCAAACAACAAATAAACAAATGTAAATTCCATTCCACTGTAAGATGCTGGATTTGTATACAACCTGTGTGAAGCTTGGCATTTACTTGTAACAATTTATAGCTGGTTTAAAAATATCATGTTTCAAACTGGACATGTTAGTATACATATAGGACCCTAGCACTTGGAAAGCAGAGGCAGAAGGATCTCAGTGAATTCAAGACTAGTCTTGTCTACACAGTAAGCTCCTGTACTGTGAACTGCATGGGGAGTCTAAAGAAAAAAAAAGAAGAAAAAACAAAGTTCAAAACAAATGCCTCATAAAAACTTGTAATGCAGAGCTGTCTGAGGAACATCAGCAAGGAAAACGTCCATATGTATTCAGCATAGATGCAATTAAAGAATGCTTTTGGATTCTCCCTCACCCACCAACCATTTCCACCTAACTCTTCTAGCATCCCTCTTCTCTGGGGCATTAGACCTCCACAGGACCAAGTCTATTTCATCCCACTGAGGCCAGAGAGGCAGACCATTATGATATATGTATCAGAGGCCACAGACCAGCCCATGTATGTTCTTTGGTTGGTGGCTTAGTTCCTGGTAGCTCTGATTGGTACAGTTAGTTGATTCTGTTGTTCTTCCTATTGGTTTGTAATCTCCTTCAGCTCTTTCAGTCTTTCTCCTAAGGGAAGGAGACAACATTTGAAATGTAAATACATAAAATAATTAATACAGATACAGTCAAACAGGTGAAGAAAATGAATAAAGTAGTTCAAGTCCTAAAAATGTAAATAGAAGAAATAAAGAAAACACAAACTGAGAAAAGAGTAGACTTTTTTGGAGCCGGGCTACTGTTCAGTGGGATGTGAGCACATGAGCATCCACACGCACATGTGTACACATACAAGTCTTCAAATAGTATTCATCTAAGGTTGGTTGAATTCCTTATGGGGTTCACACACTAATATAGAGGCCCAAGACAATGATCCCTTTGCTTGTTCCCCAAATATGTGGATACCCACACAACTCTCTGAACATGAAGAAATTAATCTGGTGCCTACATAGAATTTCCCACTATGTTCTAGTGTATTTGGTATGGGTAGGTACTCTGTAGGCTATTAAAAGAGAAGCATAAACACCAGCACAGCCACAAACACTTTGATCTAGAAATCTATGCTCCTTATAAGATGTGCTAGGACAATGGTGGCACAAAGACTGTGGGAGTAACCATCCAATGTCTGATTTGACTTAAGGCTTGTTTTACAAGATTGAACCTATATATGACACTGCTTGGGTTACCAAGAACCAGAGACTAGACAGTCCAGAGATCTAGGGCAAAACCAAATACTACTACTCTAAAAAAGTGACACTAACATGGCTGCTAATGATATTCTCTTAATAGCATAGATCAGTGCCCTTTCAGCCATCTTCAGAGAGGCTTCTTCCTTAAGCAGATGGGACAAACACAGAGATCTATGGGAAAAGAGAAAGAGAAAGAGAAAGAGAAAGGGAAAGGGAAAGGGAAAGGGAAAGGGAAAGGGAAAGGGAAAGGGAAAGAGAAAGAGAAAGAGAAAGGGAAAGGGAAAGAGAAAGAGAAAGAGAAAGAGATATCTCAGAACATGCTGCTGCAAATGAGATGTCTCCATCAAATCACTATCTAAGTAATATTAGGCACAATAACAGCACAATGTCTGAGAATGATTATCTGTGTTTTATTTGTTTGGTGAATATAAATAATTAGTAATAAAAATTAACAATGTATCAGCTGTCAATTTGACACACCTGGTAAAAGGGCACCCTTATTGAGGAATTGTATTCATCAGACTGGCCTGTGAACTTGTCTGCAGCATTTTCTCAATGGCTATTTGATGTAAGAGGGCCCAGCCCACTGTGGGTGTGGCCAACCCTAAGCACATGAGTCTCAGCTGTAGAAGAAAGGTAACTGAATGTGAGACCAGAGCAGCCTGTAAGCAGTGTTTCTTCATAGTCTCTAACTCACTTTCTGCTAAGTTGCTTTTGGTCAGTGTTTTACCTCAGCAACAGAAAGTAAACTAGAATAGAAACCAAATATGAAATAATCATAACTATTAAGATCAATAAACTAGGATCTGAAAGCTGTAGAAAAGAAAAGGAATGAAAGATAATTGGACTAAAAAAATAACAACTAAACTTCTTAAAGAGACAGTTGAGAAAAAGAAAAGACAAGTCACACCTTGTCACACCCTGTGAGAAAGCATTTATAAGAAGTATACCACATATTCAAAGAATCCTCACAGTAGTCAGAAAACAAATGCCTTAACAATAACATTGAAAAAATTGAACAGATACCTACCTCTGGATATATATTTATATTAATATCAAATATATAGACTAGATCAACAGGGCCATATTTGCCCAAGCAATCTGTGTTAAATGGTGGAATGTCTTGGCCAAATACTTTGCAAGTTTCTTTTAAAACTAAGCATAATTTATGGCCCTGCAGTCTTCTACTAAGTGATTATCCATGAAAAACGAAACCCTATTTTTATACAAAACCTGTACTTAAATGTATAAACATTTATAATTACTGAGACAGGGCCTTGCTTTGTAGCAGTGCCTGGCCCAGGGCTCACTATGTAGATTATCTCTGTCCCCAGTAATGGAGGGATTACAGGCATGTGCCACTATTCTGCACAATATTATTACTAACAGACCCAAACTTGAAACAGTCACATGTTCTTGAACTAGTGATTAAAAAAGAAAGCTTGCAAATATCTAACAATCGAGTAACACTAACACCAAATAGTAAACAGTACCAACATGTAAAATGTCATCAGTGACATCAGTGCTGTGCTGGGGAAATAAAGCCAGTCTCAAAGGCTGCACATTAACTGGGTCCTACAGTTTATGCTTAGACTCTCAGCTACCTTGGACACTAAGGCACAGACAGGAAAATTGTTAATTTTGAAGTCAGCTTGGGCAAGTGGAGAGACTTTTCTCAAAACCAATCAATCAACCAACCAACCAACCAATCAACCAATGGAATATCCAACCCACCCCCCCCAGTAAAAATAAACCCCCCAAATATGGTTACGCATGATAGGTTCTATCCATAAAACTTTTTGGAAAAGCAAACTCCAGAATCATGAATGTTTCTGGAGCTGGCATGGAGATAGTTATAGATTATATCTTGAATATAGTTGTAAATACACAGCTGTATATTTCTCCAAACTTATAAAATTACAAACATTACAAGGTAGCTAATTTATGGCATGGGGGTGAATACTTTTAACACAAACCCTTGGGAAACTTAGGAAGGAGAAGACAAATTTGAGGCTTACAAATTAGTATCCTAACTGATCTCTCTTAACCCTTTAAAAAAGAAGAGATAAAGGAATTGTGATTGAATATGAAATTGAGCTCTGGAGGTCAATTCAAAGAGATAATATGTCAAGTTACCAATATATTTGAGAGGATTTCCAGTTTCCAGGTTTATTAGAGGCCTTTTAAAAAATTTTAATTAAATATTTTATTTACATTTTAGGTGTTATCATCCCCTTACCCAATTTCCACCCTCTACCCAGGAACACTCTATCCCATACCCCCTCCTCCTGCTTCTATGAGGATGTGCCCTCACCTCTCCCTCCTCTCCCATCTCCCCAACTTTGAATTCCCCCACACTTGGCATCTAGCCTTCATGGGATGAAGGATCTTCTCTCCACCTATGCCCGACAAGACCATCCTCAGCTACATATGCAGCTAGGCCCATAGGTCCCTCCCTATGTACTCCAAGGTTGGTGGTTTAGACCCTGGGAGCTCTGGTTGGTTGGTATTGTTGTTCTCCTCATGGGGCCACAAATGCTTTCAGCTCTTTCAGTCTTCTCTCTAACTCCTCCATTGGGAACCCCATGATCAGTTCAATAGTTAGGAGTGAGTATCCACCTCTGTAGATTTCAGACTCTGGCAGACCTCTAAGGATACAGCTATATCAGGCTCTTGTCAGCATGCACTTCCTGACATCTACATCAGTGTCTACCTTTAGTGATTGCACATGGGATGGATACCCAGGTGGAATGGTCTAGTAGAAGCCTTCAAATTATGAAATTTTAAGACAATCTGTATCTTGGGACATTGCACGAGAGCTGCTCAGTGGAGAGTTGGAACATATTCTATGTAATAATATTATGGGGTTCCTGAACCCTGGGAAAAGACTATAAACTCAATCCAGTTATATTTAAAAGATTTATTGATTACTGTTAGCAAGATAACAATCTCTGAGCCAAAATTGATATTTCTGTGTGAAGGAGGATGAGGGAAGGATTATTTTTTAAAGTGAAAAACAAGATGACCTTGAGTATCTGCACAAGCAAGTCAGAAGTTGTTATGCTCTCCAAGATAAGGTAACTTCAAAATAGGCCTTGATTGTATGGAGGTTAGAGAAGCTGCAGTGCAGTTAGTTGTATCTTAACACATAGCTGGTCATAGCTGTGCATTTCTGGGTGAGGGTCACTAAGTCAGGGTTACAGAAACTTACCTTCTAGGGACTGGAGTCAGAGAAAATCAGCTAGTGGTTACCAAGATGGATACCTAACATAAAATGGAGTTTCTTTAGCCATCATAAAGATTTCATGGAGAACATAAAAGCATTTGTGGTGGTTTAGATGAGAACACACCATCATATATTTGAGTGTCTTGTTCTACATTTGGTTGGCTGTTAGGAAGGAGTAGGAGGTATTGGAGGAAGTGTGGCCTTGTTGGAACAGATGTGTGAGTGACACACTTAGGGTGGGCTTTGAAGTTTCACTGCCAGGCCCTGTGTCTCTTGGCCTGCTATCTATGGATCAAGATGTAAGTCTTTAGCAACTGTTCCTGCCTATGTACTACCATAATATCTGGCCATGATGGCCATGGAGTAACCCTCTGAAACTGTGAGCAAGGCCTCATTTAAATGTTTTCTTCTATAAAATGTCTTGGACATGATGTTTCATCACAGTAACAATAACCACAACTAAAACCACATTATTAATATAAATCTTTCTTATATACATAGTGATAATGAATAGAATTAATCAGCCAGCCAGGCTGATGTGTGGTCTGTGGAGCAGACTGGCCAGCCAATGGCAACAAACAATAATCTCTTAGAAGCCAATCTTGGTCCATATTCCTACCTGGGTAGCCCATTATGTCCCATTTGAAGCAACCCACAGCTTACCAAATCTAAAGTCCCCAAATCCACATTCTTTCAAACAAAAGCATAGTTAGGCTTATCACAACAATACCCTAGTCTTTGGTACCAACTTCTGTCTTAGGGTTTAACAGACACCAACACCAAGGCAAGTCTTATAAAGGACATTTATTGGGACTGGCTTATAGGTTCAGAGGTTCAGCCCATTATTGACAAGGTGGGAGCATGCTAGCATCTAGGCAGGCATGAGGCATGTTAAAATATTTTGTATCTGTCCTCTCAGAATAGTTGCTTTAGTTTTCAATGACCCAGGTATGAAGCTTGATGAATCTGATGAATGGATTGTTTAGTGAACTCCACAGGTAAAATGTGCAGCCCTCTGCAGTGTATAGCAATGTATGTCTGCTATAAATGTTTTGAGAGTTCTACATCTTCATCTGAAGGCTGCTAGTGGAAGATGAACTTCCAATCTGCTCAGATGAAGGTCGTAAGCCCATGCCCACAGTGTCACACATACTCCAACAAAGCTACACCTCCTAATAGTGCTAGTCCCTGGACAAAGCATCTACAAACCAGCACAGAGAGTTACATGGTGAGTATGGAGAAGGAAGACATGAGTGTGTTCCATTTCTAACTAACTTAATGAAATCACATTTTAACAGGGGATCCCAGTAGATGGAACCTTTGCTTTTACAACCACAATGGTTGCTTCTGGACTCTGTGGAGAGCTTCCAAATATTTAAGAACTTATGTTGGTCCTATTCAGCTAGAATGTCAGTCTGGAGGTTAGGCAGCATATGAGGGAGTTTTCAATAGAGGATCTCAAAAGGTGTTAAACCCAAGGTATAAGGAATATTATTGGCCTTATACAAAGAATAAGGTAGGAGAGACATTCAGTCACCACCAGTTTCAAGGTGTTGCAGCCTGAGCTGCTCCATGCTTGGGGGCCAAAATATTGTGAGCTGCTCTGTCAATGTTGGAACCCACACTTCCAGAAGCCTTGGGGGCTAAGTTATTAGAGCCTGCACTGCCCCAAGCTGCTCAGGTCTGCAGGTCAGGGTTCAGCAAGAGACAGAGAGACAGAGAGAGAGAGAGAGAGAGAGAGAGAGAGAGAGAGAGAGAGAGAGAATGGACGTGAAAAATGGAGACTATACAGAGTGTAATTCAATCCTGTTTATTCTTCAGTCTCTCTTCCTAGTCCAAGTCCCAAGTCTTGAGTTCTTAGTCCCTAGTTCCTAGTCCCTAGTGCCTCCAAGTTCTTTTTCCAAGTGCTAAGTGCCTAATGTCTAATCCAAATACCTAATAATAATTCTTCTTCTGAGTTTTCTAGTCCAAGTGTCTTCTACCTAATGCCTAATAACTAACTCCAAGTTGTACTCTACTCTTCTGTCTGCCTTTTGCCTTTTGTCTCACTTCTAAGCCACACCCTTAAGTCACAGCCTTAGGTCTTATCTCTAAATCTGATCTCTAAGTCCCACCCTTAAGTATCAGCTCTAACTCACACCTTTAAATCTCACACACCCAAGGGAAGATCCTGGGTATCTAAAACAAGATGTTATCAGAGTGTGCTCAGTTGTTGTAGGCTATTGTAATCAAGTCTTTTATCAGGATATATGGCTTAAGATGGCTGCAAGGATGATAGCCGCTTTCTGTCAGCTCCCCACATCAAGGTTTAAATTTTGTCTAGGCCTCCTTCAGGGCCCAATAAATCCTCTCTACCTGCCCTGAACCCTGGGGTATGCATATACAATGTAATTTCCAATGGTCCTCAGAATCTGTGCTAAAGATGGAGTAAACTGTGAAATAATGGCTGGTTCATTGTCAGACCTAAGCAGGGTAGGCAAACCATACTAGGTACAATGTCTTCCAGAAGACTGGCAGTCTCATTCTCTGTATGGTAAGCATCTACCCATTCTAAAATTATATCTATAAAAACTAGTGGATATTTGTATTCATATATGCAGGCTTTTACCTCTGTGTAGTTTATTTCCCAACTAGCTCCTGGCCATTGACCACTGATCCTGGTTTGTGAAGTTTCTTTTTCTTTTTAAAAATTGGGTATTTTATTTATTTACATTTCAGATGTTATCTACTTTCCACATTCCCCCTGAAACCTTCTATCTCATTTTTCTTCATCCTGCTTCTATGAGGGTGTGCTCCCACCCATCCAACTACTCCTAGTTCCCTGTCCTTCAATTTGCACACACTGGGGCATTCAGCCTTCACAGGACCAAGGACATACTCTCCCAGAAGGCCATCCTCCACTACATATACAGCTGGAGCCATGGGTCCCTTTATGTGTGTTCCCAGGCTAGTGGTTTAGACCCTGAGAGCTCTGGTTAGTTGGCATTGTCATTCTCTCCATGGGGCTGCAAACCCCTTCAGCTCCTTCAGTCCTCACTCTTACTCATCCATTCAAAACCCTTTGATCAGTTCAATGGTTAGCTGCGAGCATCCACCTCTGTATATGTCAGGCTCTGGCAGAGCTTCACATGAGACAGGTATATCAGGCTGTCCTTCTTAATCTCTCTACTATACAAGCTTGAAAATACATATTTTGCTGTCCCTAGACAGGACTGTCATGGACACATTAAAGGTTGTCTTAGGAAATGACCTCCTAGACTGTGAGGTCTTTTTCCCCTTCACAAAAGAACTGGTAAGCTAGACCAATAAGATCATCAGCGTAAGATTCAGCAGCTTGGCCCTCTCCCAGATCTGAGGTCTGGTGCAGATCCCTGCCCAGTCTGCTCCTGTGTAAACAACAGATTTTTCCTGGGACATCCTAGAGGGTCCACTGAACCCAGAGCAGTAGGTAAGAAGACACACATACACTACCTTACACCCATAGCTGGGTGTGGGGAGTGCCCAGATTCCAGCAGACACCCAAACCTCACCCCTGAGGAATAACACTCCCCTTCCACCCCTCTGCTGGGTCTGAGGCCTGGCGCAGACCGCTGACCAGTCTGCTCCTGTGTGGACACCTGATTCCTCCTGAGACATCCTAGAGGGTCCACTGAACCCAGAGTGGCAGAGGTACCACTGAACCCAGAGCAGCAGAGGAACAACTGAACTCAGAGCAACAGACAACATATTCCAAGATATCCTAGAAGAGCCACTATACTCAGAGCAGTGGACACCTTATCCTGAGACATCCTAGAGGAGACACTGCACTCAGAGAAGTCGGCACATGATCCTGAGACATTCTAGAGGATACACTGCACCCAGAACAGTGGACACCTAGCTGGTCTGCTACCTTGGAGACCCCATATCCTGAGTCATCCTAGAGGTACCACTGTACCCAGAGAAGCTGAAGAAGATCACAGAGACATCTGGACCCTGAGGAGATCAAACACAAGCAAGATAACTGGAAAGGCAGGCTTCAGTCAGAGACATCGAGTACAGGTAGCACTAGAGTTAACCAGATGGCAAAAGGCAAGCACAAGAACATAAGCAACAGAATCCAAAGAAACATGGCATAATCAGAACCCAGTTCCTGCATCATAGCAAGCCCTGAACACCCCACCACACTGGAAAAGCAGGATACAGAATTAAAATCACTTCTCATGATGATGATAGAGGACTTTAAGAAGGACATAAATAACACTCTCAAAGAATTTAAGGAGAACAAAGGTAGACAGATAGAAACCCTTAAAGAGGAAACAAAAAAAATCCTTTAATGAATTACAAGAAAACACAATCAAACAGGTGAAAGAATTAAACAAAATCCTCTAAGATCTAAAACTGAAAGTAGAAACAATAAAGAAATCACAAAGGGAGACTTCCATAGAGATAGAAAACCTAGAAAAGAGATCAGGAGTCATAGACACAACTATAACCAATAGAATACAAGAGATAGAAGAGAGAATCTCATATGCAGAAGATACCATAGAAAACATTGACACAACTGTCAAAGAAAATGCAAAATACAAAAAGCTACTAACCCAAAACATCCAGAAAATACAAGAAACAATGAGAAGGCCAAACCTGAAAATACTAGGTAGTGGGAAGACTCCCAAGTTAAAAGACCAGTAAATATCTTCAACAAAATTATAAAGGAAAACTTTCCTAACCTAAAGAAAGAGATGTCTATAAATATACAAGAAGGCTATAGAATTCCAAATAATTTAGACCAGAAAAAATACCTCCCACCACATAATAATCAAAACATCAAATGTACAAAACAAAGAAAAAAACTAAAACCAGTAAGGGAAAAAGTTAAAGTAACATATAAAGGCAGACCTATAAGAATTACATCAAACTTCTCACCAGAGACTTTAAAAGCCAGAAAATCCTGGACTGATATCATACAGACCCTAAGAGAACACAAATGCCAGCCCAGACTACTATACACAGCAAAACACTGAATCAATATTGATGGGAGAAACCAAAATATTCCATGACAAAAGCAAATTTACACAATGTCTTACCATAAATCTAGCACTTCAAAGGATAATTGGTGGAAAAACTCCAACACAAGGAGGGAAACTACAACCTAAAAAAAGCAAGAAAGTAATCTTCCAACAACCCTAAAAGAAGATAGCTACACAAACATAACTCCACTGCCAATAACAAAATTAACAGGAAACAACATTTATTTTTCCTTAATATCTCTTAATATCAATAGACTCAATTCTTCAATAAAATGGCATAGACTATCAGACTGGATGCATAAACATGACTCAGCATTTTGCTGCATACAGGAAACACACCTTTGTGAAAAAGACAGACACTACTTCAGAGTAAAAGGATGGAAAACAACCTTCCAAGCAAATGGTCTCAACAAACAAGCTGGAGTAGCGATTCTAATATCAAATAAAATCATTTTCAACCAAAAGTAATCAAAAAAGATAAAGAAGGACACTTCATATTCATCAAAGGAAAAATGTACAAAGAGGAACTCTCAATTCTGAACATCTATGCCCCAAATGCAAGGGCACCCACATACATAAAAGAAACTTTACTAAAGTTTAAAGCATACATTGCACCTCATACAATAATAGTGGGAGATTTCAACACCCGACTCTCAGCAATGGACAGACCATGGAAACAAAAGGTAAACTGAGACACAATGAAACTAACAGAACTTATGAACCATTTGGACTTAACTGACATCTATAGAACATTTCATTCCAAACAAAAGAATATACATTTTTCTCAGCACCTCATGGTACCTTCTCCAAAATATACCATATAATTGGTCACGAAACAGGTCTCAACAGATACAAAAAGATTGAAATAATCTCTTGTACCCTATCAGACCACCATGGACTAAGACTCATCTTTAATATTGACAAAAACAATAGAAAGCCCACATACACATGGAAACTGAACAATGCTCTACTCAATGATGTCTTGGTCAATGAAAAAATAAAAAAAGAAATTAAAGACTTTTTAGAATTAAGTGAAAATGAGGACACATCATATCAATATTTGTGGGACTCCATGAAAGCAGTACTAAGAGGAAAAATTATAGCTCTAAGTGCCCACATAAAGAAACTGGAAAGAGCATACACTAACAACTTGACAGCACACCTGAAATCTTTAGAACATTCTAAAGATTTAGAACTTTTTAAGAAGTTAATATTACCAAGAGGATTAGATGGCAGGAAATAATTGGACTCAGAGCTGAAATCAACCAAGTAGAAACAGAAAGAACTATACAAAACATCAACAAAACCAGGAGGTGGTCCTTTGGGAAAATCAATAAGATAGACAAACCCTTAGCCAGACTAACCAAAGTGCAGAGAGAGAGAGTACCCAAATTAATAAAATCAGAACTGAAAAGGGAGACATAACAACAGAAACAGAGGAAATTTAAAAAATTGTCAGATCCTACTACAAAGGCCTATATTCAACAAAATTGGAAAGTAGGATGAAATGGACAGTTTTCTAGACAGATGCCAAGTAACAAAATTAAAACAGAAACAGATAACCCACCTAAACAGTCCCATAACCCCTAAAGAAATTTAAGCAGTAATCAAAAGTCCCCCCTCAAAAAAAAGTCCGGGACAGATGGATTTAGTGCAGAATTCTATGAGACCTTCTAGGAAGACCTAATATCAATTCTCTTTAAACTATTTCACACAATAGAAACAGAAGGAACAATACCCAATTCATACTATGAAGCTATAATTATGCTCATATCTAAGCCTCACAAAGACCCAACAAAGAAGGGGAACTACAGACCAATCTCTCTTATGAATATTGATGCAAAAATACTCAATAAAATTCTCAAAACCAATTCCAAGAACACATCAAAGCAATCATTCATCATGATCAAGTAGGCTTTTTCCCAGGAATGCAGGGATGGTTCAATATTCGGAAATCCATCAATGTAATCCACTACATAAATAAACTCAAAGAAAAAAAAACACATGATCATTTCACTAGATGCTGAGAAAGCATTTGACATAATTCAATATCCCTTCATGTTTAGAGTCTTTGAAAGATCAGGAATTCAGGGTCCATACCTAGACATAGTAAAAGCAATATACAGCAAGCCAGTAGCCAACATCAAACTAAATGGAGAGAAACTTGAAGCAATCCCACTGAGATCAGGGACTAGACAAGGCTGCTTACTCTCATCCTACCTATTCAATATAGTACTGGAAATCCTAGCTAGAGCGATTAGACAACAAAAGGAAGTCAAGGGATACAAATAGGAAAAGAAGAAGTCAAAATTTCACTATTTGCAGATGATTTAATAGTATACTTAAGTGACCCTAAAATTTCCACCAGAGAACTCCTAAACCTGATAAACAACTTCAGTAAAGTGGCTGGATATAAAATTAACTCAAATAAATCAGTAGCCTTTCTCTATTCAAAGGATAAACAGGCTGAGAAAGAAATTAGGAAAAGGACCCCCTTCACAATAGTTAAAAATAGATATAAAATACCTTGGAGTGAATCTAACCACACAAGTAAAAGGTCTGTATGAGAGGACCTTCAAGTCCCCGAAGAAAGAAATTGGAGAAGATCTCAGAAGATGGAAAGATCTCCCATGCTCATTGATCAGCAGGATTAATTTAGTAAAAATTGCCATCTTGCCAAAAGCAATCTATAGATTCAATGCAATCCCCATCAAAGTTTCAAATCAATTCTTCAGAGAGATAGAAAGAGCAATTTGCAAATTCCTTTGGAACAACAAAAAACCCAGGATAGCTAAAACTATTCTCAACAATAAAAGAACTTGTGGGGGAATCACTGTCCCTGATCTCAAACTATACTACAGGGCAATAGTGATAAAAAAAAAAGCTGCTTAGTATTGGTACAGAGACAGGCAGGAAGATCAATGGAATAGAATTGAAGATCCAGAAATGAACTCAAACACCTATGATCATTTGATCTTTGACAAAGGAGCTAAAACCATCTAGTAGAAAAAGGTCAGCATTTTCAGCAAATTGTGCTGGCTCAACTGGAGTCAGCATGTAGAAGAATGCAAATCAATCCATTCATATTTCCTTGTACAAAGCTCAACTCCAAGTGGATAAAGGACCTTCACATAAAGCCAGATACACTGAAACTAATAGAAGAGAAGTTGGAGAAGATCCTCGAATACCTAGACACAGGGGAAAAGTTCCTGAACAGAACACCCATGGCTTATGCTCTAAGATCAAGAATCGACAAAGGGGACCTCATCAAATTTCAAAGCTTCTGCAAGGCAAAGGACACTGTCAACAAGACAAAAAGGCAACCAACATATTGGCAAAAGATATTTACCAATCCAACATCCCATAGAGGCCTAATATCCAAGATATACAAAGAACTCAAGAAATTATACTCCAGACAACCAAATAACCCAATTAAAATTGGAGCGCAGAGCTAAACAAAGAATTCTTAACAGAGGAAACTCAAATGGCCAAGAAGCACCTTAAGAAATGCTCAACATTCTTAGTCATCAGGGAAATGCAAATCAAAACAACCCTGAGATACCACCTCACACCAGTCAGAATGGCTAAGATCAAAAACTCAGGTGATAGTAGATGCTGTCAAGGATGCATAGAAAGAGGAGCACTCCTCTATTGTTGGTGAGACTGTAAGCTGGTACAACCACTCTGGAATCAGTCTGGCGGTTCCTCAGAAAACTGGACATAGCATTACCTGAAGATCCTGCTATACCACTCCTGGGCATATACCCAGAAGACTCTCTAACATATAACAAGAACATATGCTCCACTATGTTCATAGCAGCCTTGTTTATAATAGCCAGAAGCTGGAAAGAACCAAAATGCCCCTCAACAGAGGAATGGATACAAAAATTGTCATACAGTTACACAATGGAATATTACTCAGCTATCAAAAATAATGAATTCAAGAAATTCTTAGGTAAATAGATGGAACTAGAAAATATCATCCAGAGTGAGGTAACCCAATCACAAAAGAATACACATGGTATTTACTTACTGATAAGCAGATATTACCTCAAAAGTTTGAAACAACAAAGATTCAACTAACAGCCCACATAAAGTGCATGAAGAAGGAAGAACAAGTGGGGATGCCTAGGTCTTACTTAGAAGGAGTAAGAAAATACCCAAGGGAGCAAATATGCAGGCAAAGTGTGGAACAGAAACTGAAGGAGAGGCTGTCTGGGGACCATTCCACCTGAGTATTTATCCCATATGCAGTCACCAAAAATAGATGCTGATATGGATGATATGGATGAGAGGAAGGGAATGCTGACAGCAGCCTGATATGGCTGTCTCCTTAGAGGTTCTGCAGAGTCTGACATACCCAGAGGCAGATACTCACAGCTAACCATTGATCTAATCAAGGTTTTCCAATGGAGAAGTTAGAGAGAAGACTGAAGGAGCTGAAAGAGTTTGTGGCTTCATGAAGAGAGCAACAATACTAACCAACCAGAGCTCTCTAGGGTCTAAACGACCACCTAGGAGCACATAGGGAAGGACCCATGACTCCTGCTGTATATGTAGGGGAGGATGTCCTTGTTGGACATAGGTGGGAGAGGAGACCTTTTGTCCCATAAAGGCTGAACACTGAGTGGGGGGGAATCTGAGGGTGGGGAGGGGTTGTGGGGTGTAGGTGGGGGCACACCCTCATAGAAGCAGGTGGAGGGGGATGAGATAAAAGGTTCCTGGGTGGTGGGGGGGATGGGGTAATGGGATAATATTTGAAATTAAATAGTATATCCAATAAAAAAGGAAAAAAAAAAGAAAAGTTGCTAGAACCAACATCTTTAAATAAATATCAACCCTCTTAAAAATTATCTTGATACTAAAATTTGTTTTGAAAATTGTATATTGCAGATTACACAGCCTTGGTGTATCTACTCGTCAAGCAAGCTGAACAGACCTGCTCAAACCTCTGATGTCCTGGAATTCCATCTGGATGCAGTGAAGATACAGCATCAGAGGCTTATCAATTTCCCCCCACCCCTCTTCTAATATCTCAATGCCCATAATCAGTGTGAAGAAGTTAAGGAAGAGTGAGCACCACTATTCCCTGGGATGGGGACTAAGGTGGTTAATATTGGGCTGTCTTTCTAGGGAAAAGTAGTGGTTTTGTTGGAACAGGGAGGAATAGCTAGGATTTATTTCACAGCTATAACCTATTGGTAGAAATTTGTATAATTATTATTAAGATGAAGTTATAATTTCTTAAATGGTACAAAATTTACTTTGATTTCAAATTTAAGGGTTTTTTTGTTATGAGATACTTTTTGATATAAAAGTGAGGTTAATATTGATACTTTCATAGGCATTGTGCCTGTATAACACATTTAGGAATACAAGGTTTAGACCCAGTCCTTCTTTAACTTTTTAAACTGATTTGAGATGGTTAGACTGTGAGTAAAGGGCCTATAGCAAATTCATGGCTCTGAGTTTATTATTGGGTGTTTTTTATATTTTATTTAGCTGAGAGGAGTTAAAAAACAATAGTTTAGATTGCCTTACTTGGATAGTTGGTTGTCAAAACGTCAGAAGTCCACAAAATTGATGTTACAAACATTTCTGTATTAATGTTAATTTGGTTAGAGACCTTTCTGTTCCTGACAGCTTCCTGTCTTGGATTCTAAGAAGAAATTGAGCATCTTTGGAGTTACCCCAGCTGTGGGGAGACAGCCACTAGGCAAGAATTGCCTCTTTCCATCTACAGACAAATTACTGTCCAGAAAAGGACACACTTGCAGAATAGTCGACTGATTATATCTACCTAGACAGAGTAATCAGCCCTTAATAATTCTGCATCATTAAGGTCTGTCAGATGATCCTGGGAAAGAAGGCTGAAGATCAGATGCTCCAACATTTTGTAGTATAGGTACTGTCCAGGTGTTCAGCAGTATCTATAAATTGGCTAAGTTTTAGAAGCTATGCTTTGTGCTTCCCATAATTCCAGTTAACTCAGTCATTTTGGATTTCTGACAGGGTTGAAAACTTATAGTCTAATAGCCAATCCTGGCTATTTACTTTGAGAGAAAAAAAATGAGTGGATGGTTTTCAGCTGACATTTATTCTAAAGCCTAGAAAAATCCAGGTTCAGAACTAAGTGTTATAATTAGGAGAGATGACAGAGGTTCTGGTTAGTCAACAAAATGATGGACTTGGTATTAGGACTATTCTGTACCTCACTGGTACAAATTGGTATAATTATGCTCTAATTATATATTGAGATGAAAGTTTTATCTTAATAGGAAGGGTGATATGTAGGAGGACCTAAGGTGGGAGGTGTACTGAGAGAAAGAGAAGGATTAAGGAGAGGAGGAGAACGTGGAGATGAGATGCTAGGTGATGAGAGAGAGAAAGAAAAAGAGAGGAGAACATGGAGGCATATGTTCACATGTCTCCACCAGTCAAAGATAGTTGATATATCTTGGTTTGTTATTGGGTTACACTTCTGATTGAGCATTACCAAATTTATAAGCCTTTGATTAACATTTTTAGGAAATTGTATAAAAGCAAAAAGAAAAGGGACATGAGATACGGGTTTTCTGGGGAGGGGAAATGGGGAAAGGGGATGGCGTCTGAAACATAAATAAAATATCCAATAAAAAATTAAAAAAATAAAAACAAAACAAAACAAAACAAAAAAACCCTACTGAGAGGAGAAGGTAAACATGAATCCAAAAGATTAACTGACAAGCTTAGCTATTCAATCAACTAGTTAACTTAGATAATGGACATCTATTCTCCCATCAAGTCTTCCACTGTTCTAGGGAAAAGGTGTTACTAAATCTAAAGGAGGACCTTAATAAATGGTAGATCAGAGGTGAATGAGTAAGTTTGCAGTTCAGGGCTCTTCTTGATCTTCCAGAGCATCCCAGTTTGGTTTCCAGCACCCACAACAACTAGCTCGAAGTCTCCTCTATCTCCAGCTTTCTGGGATCTGATACCAACTTCTGACTACTATGAACACACCCACTTGCATACTTCCCCCCTGGTACACAGTTTAAAATGAAAATAAATGATTAAAAGGAAAGAAATAGTACCCCACCCTGGCATGGTTCCTCACTCTGTACCAGGAGGCATGCTCACAGAAGCCTGATGTCCTGAATTTGAACCCCACACTGAACATGGTGGAAAGAAAGAACTAACTTCTGTAGGTTGTCCTTTATAACACACACACACACACACACACACACACACAGACACACAGACCAGTAAATGTCTTTGGTTAACACTATTTTTAGTGACATAATTTGTATTTATTATCTTTTTCTATTTTCAGAATTAAAAATAAAAGAGTAAATCCTCATTGACGAGAAAGTTAAAGGAGGATGCTGAGGGCGATAAAATAGGCAGAAATGTGGTCAGGGAGTTAGGGAAGAATGGAAAGTCATTCAAAGATAAATATGTGTTAATAAAACTTTAAATGATAAATAATAATTAAAACAATTATATATTTTATTGAGAAATAAGTTATAGATTATGAAGGATGAGACACATATACATATCTGTTTATAGAATTTGTTTCATTATTTGAGATATTTTGCCAAGCATGCCTAAAGCTCTGTGTTGAGATGCCATAGAGAAAGAGAGAACTGAGAGACTGAGCCTCAGTGAGCTACAACCCCAGGAGGTTTTTGTTCAGGCCTGGAGCACTGTGGGAGGAACCTTCCTACTTTGCTGACAGTAATAGTTTGCAGCATCATCAGCCTCCACAGGATTGATGGTGAGGGTGAAGTCTGTCCCAGACCCACTGCCACTGAACCTGGCAGGAACCCCAGATGCTAGGTTGGATGCCCTATAGATGAGTAGTTTGGGTGGCTGTCCTGGTTTCTGTTGGTACCAGTGCAAAAAATTATGCTTAGATATAATGACACTTTCGCTGGCCCTGCAGGAGATGGTGGCTGTCTGCCCTAGAGACACAGCCAAAGAACCTGGAGACTGGGTCAGCACAATGTCACCATTGGAACCTGGAATGATAAGCACACAGATTATTGTTATATATGTATAAAAACCTTCCCACCAGAGTAACTTTTTCTTTAAAAACTTCAAGAATACTTTGGACATCACTATGAGAAACCAGGGAATCAAAGGTGATGGGGAAACTTAAAACCAATTACAAATGCCCCAATGAAAATGATCAAGAGCCCAAAGTCATGGAAAGTCATGATGGACACAGCAGTTGCTCCCAACACTTCTCTGCATCCTCACCAGGAACCCAGAGCAGCAGCACCCATAGGAACAGTGTGTCTGTCTCCATCTCTGAGAGCTGGAAGAGAGGATGCTTCTTAGGCTCCTGACAGCTGCTCTTAAAGGAGCCTGGTTTGTTTTATAATGACCTCATATGCAAATCTGCTCAGTAGAGTGTATACTGCTGCTGCAAGGGCACCTGCTCATGTTTCACCCACAGGGAGTTAGTGTCAGCAGAAAATTTACTTGAGCAACACATGTGTCTTAAATGAACCTTCTAAATGCATTTTTTTGGAGTCAGAATTTCTCTATTTTTGGTTGTCCTGAAACTCATTCTGTAGACCAGTCCTCCTGTCTCTGCCTCCAGAGTGCTGGAATTAGAGGTGCTCACCATCACCACCCTGCTTTTCCTTGCAGTCTACTCTATTAAATATTTACCCTCTAGTCTTTTTGGGTTGTAAGGTGTGGAAATGCATTGTGGATGCACTAAGTAAAGAATGTAAGTTATTTTAAGAACTACGTGATCCCTCAAAATTGTATACACTCAATGAGAACATTTTCTGAGAGGAAATAGAGAAAAATGATTCAGTAAAGAAAAGTAGCTTAATTCTTGGAATACTATCTTACTTTTTTGATTCATGTTTTTGATGTGTGTGTGATGTGTCTTTGTATGTTTGTATATTTGTTCATGTTCATGTTTGAAGGCCACCTCTCTTGCCATGGTATGTTGGTAGAGATCAGCATAGAAGTTTGGGTGTAGATCTGAGACAAGATCTGTTGTTGTTCACAACTACTCATAAAATGCTTCCTAGGCCAGGTTTTTTGTGGGGATTCTCTTGTTTTCTTCTGTCTCTCATCTTGCTGTAGCATCACTCCAAATATAGCCTATGCTGCTGCTGTGTCTGGCTTTATATGGCTACCTGGGAGTGAGACAGGTCCTCACACCTATGTGTGAGGACAAGCACTTTGCTCACAGAGCCATCCTGTCAGCCCATTGCCTTTAAGTAAAGCCAGTGAGAGGAAGTTCCTTTTATTCATCAGAAATAATACTGCAGGGTATGAAAGAGTTCAGAAATGAGGAAAAGAAGCATGTAATGGAGGTGTGCAAAGATACATCTTTTGTATAGTTCTTCAAAACATCTAAGATTATTAAAAGAAATCTTGTATTTTGTCATGTTGATATAAAGCTAATTAACAAAATTGTAGATTCTTCCCCAGAGAAAGTGTAAGATAAATAGATGAATAGTTAGACCCATATACGAACATAGAGAGAGAAGTGAGTATTTCTTCATATTCTAAGACTGCTGTCCCCTTTCTAGGTTTAACTAGGCAGAAGAATAGATTTTCTAGCTATATTTTAAGGTGGGAAGCTACGTAGTAATATTTTAATTAAATAATAAAATAAAAAGTTATAAGAAGCCTTATAAAAAGAAGGAACAGTATGAAGAATTGAAATGGGAAAGTAGGAAGAAAGGAGGGAGAGGGAGGCAGGAAGGAAGAAGATAAAGATCAGAACCAGAGAAGGGAAGAAGAGGGAAGAAGAAATAATGAGAAAGAAAGAAGTGAGAAAAGAGTGAGGACAAAGAAAAGATAGACCATTCCATCCTCAGCTTATGCTCACTGTTTTTGTTTCCAGGTCTCTGCCATGTAGAGATGGATCCTTTTGTTTTATTGTACACATTCACTGTACTGAACCAGCTACAGTTCAAAGACAAGATAAACAGGGCAAGCCAAATATATATATAGCATGATATTTACAAGTTATCCTTCACTTTTTATCTTCCTTTCTGAGATATTTTCACATTTAGTTGATTTTTTTATTCAAAATTAGAACATTGACCTGTTATAATGTGAAATTTTATGTGATATTTCTCATTTGTGTCCAGAACAAAAAATATTTCTATATTATGCAATGTATTCTATGCGGGCCAAGAGCCACACTTTTTTTATGTAGAGAATACTTTATTAGTTTTTATAATCAAACCCATGTAGATAAGACCTTACATATTTAATACAGTGTGTTACCCATGTACAAATGGAAAAAAATAAGTTCAAAATTTCTAGATTAATATGGCTGTTAATTTCTGTACAATGCCAACTCAACACAGTAAACTGGGATACTTTTTTCCAAAGTTGACAGCACAGCTAAAGTTTCCAAATATTCAATATGTATATATATATATATATAAATATATTAGCTGTATGTTATGCATCAATAGCAGCAACTGCTTTTCTAGGATCTACAGTCATTTGAATAAAATTGTAGAGACATTCAGCACACTCCATTAAATATAAGTAAAAAACAACTCCCCAGAAAACAGCATAGTTCTGTTACTCTTGTGGTACCTGGCACCATTTTATTTAATTAGTTTCTCAATCATCATCTGGAAAGAAAACGTTCTTAGCAATATCATTAAAAACAGCTCTGATAAAGCACAGTCACTACTACGTATCATAAAGCATGTAGAAGCTATTTTACATTCACAGAGGTGTGATAAAGTACTGGCCTCTGTCTATAATACTAGAGGATACAATTTAAAAGGCATTATTTGAGACTTGATTCTACTTTTCCAGCAGAGGGCCCAGAGGATGGTGTGACACAGCTCTGTAAAGAAACACACTCTTAGATAGAATTTGCTTTCATTAGTGGCACAGTACTAAGAATTCATTCTGTCCATGAATGTCAGCTAAAAACTATTATTAAAAAAATGAAATATCTCTAAAACAAAACTGTATAACTACTGGATTCATATGAAGATGACCTAGCAGAGATGAGCTAGACCTCATCTTACCAACATGTTACCAAATCTGTTATGTGGTGAGATCTCCAAGGAAGGAGATGCCAAGTAGTCTTCAAAGCTTCAGACCACAATCAAACAGCATCATTTTAAATAGATGCAGATGCCATATTTTACTCATCTGAATATACTCAAGGATGATGACATCAGTATTTAATCATCTGCTCACTCATCCAGGAAGACGGGGAGATCAGTTACTACTGTACTTTATTATGTTCAACCAAATCACCATGTTTCAAAAAGAGCAAGCTGCCATAATAAAAAATAAGAGCCATACATTTTTAAATATTCCTGAATCTCACAGTTATTACTTTAAGCCTGGTTACTGTTGGTGGGAGACAAATACTTCTGATATTATTCTACTGTTTCCATGAGCTGCTCTCATTGTTCTTGGAGCTTTCGACTTGTATGTAGCATCAATAACTGCACTTCTGCCAGGCATGATGATTTATTCTAGTAATTCAAACATGTAAGAAGCTGAGGTGAGAGGATCTTAGTTTGCAGCCCTTTAGCACTCATAGCTTGGGTTACCCAAATGACCAAATCTTCTGCCCCTCTACAAGCCCCACATCTCATCTATTTTTGCACATAGTCCTGTTAATATACATTTTTATTTATGCCTACTTTGTCTTCATTTTTATTGACTGATGACTTTCTATTCATTAACATTGACACTTTTGCTTCAGTGCATCAGAATGGCCCCCTCATCATGAGTGGAGACTCAGTACACTCTGAAAGAAAGATGGATAAGGTGATATAACAGAACATTTAAGGGACAGAGATGTTCCTGTGTGGAATGCAGTACAGTTAGGCACACAAGGTTGACCATTGCAATGTAGGTACGTGATCCCAGCCCTGAGACAAGAAATTTGGCCATAAACACCTCAGAGAGGAGCTCTTTGATGTGCCCAGAAGTCCTGAAGTGCACTGAGTATGGGGAAAGGATGGGCTGGGCTTTACCAAGGAGGACAAAGGAATTGAATGTAGAAGCAGACATGAGCCTGAAGCTAACATGGTAGAAATTGGCGAATAAGAATAAGTTTTATGCATAGTGCAAAGAGAATCTATGTGACAGAGGTTACAAAGAGTTCACGTATTTCAGTGATGATTATTTAGTGAATGTTTTGCTTGACACACAACAAAGAAAATTGTGTGAAGTCTGTTGTCATTTCTGTCTCAGATGAAATGTTAACTCTTTCATTTTGTCATTTTCTGAATTTACAAAATCATATTAAGTATTATAACCTCTGACCAATATCCAGTTCCACATGGGCAACTTAGGCTGAGTGAGCATTTAGTAAGTTATAATTCTATGTAAAGCTACTACATAGAAAATTTTCTGGCCCAGTAACTGTCGATCCTGGTATCAAACACACTTCTCCCTGGTTTCAGAAGTCAGTCATTCAGTTCCCCTTGTCAAAATGTTTTGCAGTGATGGTGACAGAGATTTATCTGTCTCTTTGCCCCCTAGTCCTGTACTCTATACCCACCCTCTATGATTCTATGGATTGTGTTGTTGCCTGCTCCTTTTAACATAACTGTGGCCAGTTTTTATTCAGTCACTGTTTTGCTCATAAAGTGGAATAATGTCAATGTTCTCAGATTCCACTTACCAGAAATAATTATCAACAGCAGCCACTGAAGAATATTCTTGATAAGGCAAAAAGTTATGGTTGAATCAGTAATGCTCTGTTGTCTTAGTGTTCTGAAATTCCCCTGTTCACCACCTATCCAACCTCCCTCCCTTCCTCAGAACCAATCAGCTTAAAGGTTAGCTGACAATACTTTGTCTAGTAAGTCAAAATGTAATAATGCTCCTCTTTTTGCCTTTTAAACTTTTGAACATGTTTTTCTCCTACAAAAGTCTGCCCTGATAATTGTTTGATTTCATTGGTTCAGACACAGTTCTGAACTATGTCCCTGGTCTGACCACTATTAAGGTCATTAAATTCAATAAACTATTCTTACTTAACTGACATCAGTGTTTGTATGGTTGGTATGGAGATTCCTGAAATTCCACAACAGATTGTACTGCTTGTTGTTGGGGACCAGTCTATCAATTTTGGAACCAGCACTGCCAAAAGCCTTGGGGGCTAAACTGTTATACCCCTCACTGCCCCAAGCTGCTCTGCTCAGTGGGTCAGGGTTCAGCAAGAGAGTGAGTGAGGACGGACGTGCAGAATGGAGACCAGACAGAGTGTGATCCAGTTCCATTTATTCTCCAGTCTTTCTTCTTCTCTCCAAGTCTCTAGTTCCAAGTCTCTAGTTCCTAGTCCAAGTCTCAAGTCCTAATCCTAGTTCTAATTTGCTAGTCTGTTTCCCAGTTCCAAGTTTCTTCTTCTGGATGGCTTCTTCTGTCTGCCTCTTGCCTCTTATAGTCTCACTTCTAAGTCGCGCCTGTAAGTCACTCCTTTAAGTCTTCTCTCTAAATCTGATCTCTGAGCCTTTAAGTCTCACACCTGTAAGTTGCACACACCCAATGGAAGATCCTGGGTATCTAAAACAAGATGTTATTAGAGTGTGCTCAGCTGTTGTAGGCTGTTGCAAACAAGTCTCTCATCAGGGTATATGGCTCAAGATGGCTGCAAGGATGATAGCTGCCTTCTGTAGGCTCCCCACAGCTTATCATTGACTTTACAGCTTATCCACATATAAAAATATATTCCATATTTATCTTTGTTAGTCCAAGATTCTTCACTTGAGAGTATTTATTCTACTATTTGCTTGTAAATTTCATGTTATTTGTCTGTGTGTCTGTGTCTTTGTGTGTGTGTGTGTGTGTTCGTGTTATGTATGTTCTTTATCTATTTTTCTGTCGAGGAACATCTAGGTTGTTTCCAATTTCTGTCTATTATAAACAGAGGAGCAGTGAACATGGCTGAACAAGTGTCTCTGTGGTAGAATAAAGTATCCTTCAGGTATATGCCCAAGAGTGGTGTAGTTAGATATTGATGTAGATTTCTTTCTGAGGATCCACCACACTCTTATCTATAGTGGCTGGATGAATTTTCATTCCTACTAGGAGTGTATGAATGTTCCTTTTACTCCACATTCTTTCAAGATTGAGCTGTCACTTGTTATATTGATCTTTGCCATCAGATCCTGTTACAGGGGTTTTGAACCTGCTTCTAATTAGGATGTGGCTCAGCCCTTAGTACACACCTTTACTCTCTCTGCCTGGAATATTGACACACCCTTAGTATGTACCTTTATTCCCACACAAGGAAGGTAACTTAGTTTGTAGAAGGAAATACTCATGTTTGAAAGTGATGTATTATTGAGTGGCTGAAAAAGTAATGAATAAGAGAAAGATTTAACAGAATAGAATATGCCCAATTCTCATGAAAAGAGAGGAAAGAACAGCTACTTAAGAGACAGAGTTTACAGGAACAAGAAAGTACACTATAAGAATACAGTAGAGTTGATGGAGAGCAGTAGAGTTGCCAGAGAGAGTAGAGCAGCACAGAGAGGGAGAAGGAGACAGTTTTACTGAGATAGTTTTATGGAGAGAACAAGCTAGACACAGGTAAAGACTGACTGAGAGAGACTGAGAAGTCAGAAGATTAGGATAGATTGCTAGAGTTATTTTTAGGTCAATCAGAGCAAATCTGATGCTGAGAGAAAAGCCAGATTGAACAAATCATCTGATAGAGAAGTTTCAGCACAGAAAAATCTAAGTTGAAACTGTGATCTTGAATTCAGAAAGAATAAGAAAAGGTGAGTTTATTCAGCAGCAAGTCTCAGAGGCTGAAACATTCTAGGCCTAGATTAGATTGATACAGAGGCTAGAAGCTTCCAGGTCTAGATCTAGGTTAGCCAACAAGTCAGTAAGCCTCCAGAAAGTTATTACAACAGTAGAACATGTTACATTTACATTAATGTTATTTAGTTTTCACATACCACTACTAGAATTTGTTAAGGTCCAGCTAAATTATTAAGTTCTAGAAGAAATGTTAAAGGTTACATAAAATGTCAAGGCATAGGTAACTGTTACCTGGCTCCCCAGCTGTTTTGTTTTATTAGTAATATAAGAAAGCCTCCTCACAGGTTGTATCTCCTGCTACTAGGAAACTTTCTTATGCCCAAGTTTATTACATATTCTGTTACGTTTTGTGATCTTGGAAATCAATCATGATAGAAGTCAAAAACACTGCTTTGTGT
Source organism: Arvicanthis niloticus (assembly GCF_011762505.2). NCBI lineage: Eukaryota > Metazoa > Chordata > Mammalia > Rodentia > Muridae > Arvicanthis > Arvicanthis niloticus. The sequence goes on along the minus strand of NC_047666.1, from coordinate 10,684,009 downwards.
AGCTACTCTCAAGCACTTCCTGAACCAGTGTACAAGCTTTTTTTCTTTAAGCTTTATAAAAAATTGCATTTTTTGTCACTGGTGGGATATATTTTATTTTATTTATATTTTATTTACATTTCAGATACCATCCCATTTCCCCTCCCTAGAAAACCCCTGTCCCATGTCCCCCTTTCCTTTTTGCTTTTATACAATTTTTTAAAATGTTAATCAAAGGATTTATAAGTTTGGTAATGCTCAATCAGAAAAATAACCCAATACCCAACCTAGATATAAAAACTATCTTTGACTGGTGGAGACACGTGAACATCTGCCTCCATACTCCCCCTTTCTCTCTCTGTCTCTCTCTCTCATCACCTAGCTTCTCCACTCCTTCATCTTCTCTCCTTACTTCATCTCTTTCTCTCAGTACTCCTTCACACTTAGCTCCTTCTACATATCACATTTCCTGTTAAAATAAAACTTATCTCTCAAAACACAATTAGAGCATAATTATTCCTAACTGTACAAGTGAGGTAGAAGATAGTCCTAATACCCAGTCCATCATTTTGTTGACTAACCAGAACCTCTGTCAGCTCTCCTAACTAAAACATTTACTTTTGATCCTGGCTTTTTTTTCTTTTGGCTTTAGAATGAATGTCAGCTGAAAACCATCTACTCAGATCTTTTCTCTCAAAGTAAATAGCCAGGATTGGCTATGAGACAATAGGTCTTCAACTCCATCAGAAATCCAGAATTACTGAGTTAACTGAAATTATGGGAAGCACTAAACATAGCTTCTAAAACTTAGCCAATTTATAGAGACCACTGAACACCTGGAATGCCCCTATACTACTGAATGTTGGAGCATCAAATCTTCAGCCTTCTGGCTCAGAATCATGGGACAGACCTTAGTGATGCAGGATTATTAAGGGCTGATTACTCTGTCTAGGTAGATATAATCATTCGACTATTCTGCATGTGTGTGCTTTTCTGGACAGTAATTTGTCTGTAGATGGAAAGAGGCAATTCTTGCCTAGTGGCTGTCACTGAACAACTGGAGTAACTCCAAGGATTCTCAATTTCTTCTTAGAATCCACAACAGGAAGCTGTCAGGAGCAGACAGGTCTCTAATCAGAATGGACATTAATATATAAATATTTGTAATGTCAATTCGATGTACTTCTGACATTTTGAAAAGCAACTATCGATGTAAGGTAACCTGGACTGTTGTCTGTTAACGCCTCTCAGCTATTTCTAAATAAAATATGGGAAACATCCTAACAGTAAACTCAAAGCAATGAATTTGCTATAGTCCCTTAACTCATAGGTTAACTGTCCCAAATCAGTTAAAAAAGTTAAAGAAGGACTGGGTCTAGGCCTTGTATTCCTAAATGTGTTATACAGGCACAATGCCCATGAGAGTATCAATATTCATCTCACTTTTATATTAATAAGAAGCTCATACAAATGAAAAACATAAATTTGAAATCAAAGTGAATTTTGTACCATTTAAGAAATTATAAGTTCATCTTGATATTAATTATACAGATTTCTACCAATAGGTTATGGCTATGCAATAAGTCCTAGCTAATCCTCCCTGTTCCAACAAAACCACTACTTTTCCCTAGAAAGACACACCATTATTAACCACATTAGTTCCCAAGCCAAGGGAATAGGGGTGCTGACTCTTCTTTAACTTTTTCAAGCTGATTATGGGCATTGAGATACTAAAAGATGGGTAGGTGGAAGAGTAAGTTGATAAGCCTCTGATGCTGTGTCTTCACTGAATCCAGATGGAATTCCAGGACATAGGAGGTTTGGGCAGGTCTGCTCAGTATGCTTGATGAGTAGATACACCAAGGCTGTGTAATCTGCAATATACAATTCACAGAACAATTTTAGTATCAAGAAAAAAAATTTTTTCCCTACAGGGCTAACATTTTTTAAACATGCTGGTTCTAACAATTTTTTCTCTTGTAAAATTGGTTGTAATATTTACATTTCAGATTTTATCCCCTTACCCCACTTCCTCCCACCACAGAGAAACCTCCTATCCCATCCCCCCTCCTCATGCTTCTATGAGGCAGTGCCTGCATCTATCCCCTCACTACCCCCTCCCCACCCTCACATTCCCCCCCCACCACTCTGTGTTCATTTTTTATGGGACCAAGAAACTCCTCTCCCACCTTTGCCCAACAAGGCCATCCTCCCCTACATATACCACTGGAGTCTTGGGTCCCTCCCTATGTGTTCCCAGGCTGGTGGTTTAGACCCTGAGGGTTCTGGTTGTTTGGTATTGTTGCTTTCCTCCTGGGGTCACAAACCCTTTCTGCTCCTTCAGTCCTCTCTCTAAGTTCTCCATTGAGAAACCCCTGATCATATCAGTGGTTAACTGTGAGCATCATCCTCTGAGTGTGTTAGTCTTTGGCAGACCTCTAAGGAGACAGCTATATCATGTTCCTGACAGCATGCACTTCCAGCCATCCACAACAGTGTTTATCTTAGGTGGGTGGACATGGGATGAATACCCAGGTGTAATGGTCTCCTGATGGCCCCTCCTTCAGTTTCTGTCCCATGTTTTGTTTCCATATTTTCTCCCTTGAGCATTTTTGTTACTCATTCTAAGTAGAATTGAGGCATCCCCTCTTGGTCTTCCTTCTTCATGAGCTTCAAGTGGTCTGTGGTTTGAGTCTTTGCTAATCCAAGCTTTTGGGCTAACATCTGCTTAACAGTGAGTAAACACCATGTGTATTCTTTTGTGATTGGTTACCTCACTCAAGATGATAATTTCTAGATCCATCCATTTACCTAAACATTTCTCGAATTCATTATTTTTAATAGCTGAGTAGTACTCCATTGTGTACATGTACCACATTTTTTGTATCCATTCCTCTGTTGAGGGACATCTTGGTTCTTTTCAGCTTCTGGCTATTATAAATAAGGCTGCAATGAACATAGTGGAGCATATGTCCTTATTATATGTTGGAGCATCTTCTGGGTATATGCCCAGAAGTACTATAGCTGGATCCTCAGGTAGTGCTATGTCCAGTTTTCTGAGGAACCACCAGACTGATTTCCAGAGTGGTTGTACCAGCTTGTAATCTCACCAACAATGGAGGAGTGTTCCTCTTTCTCTACATCTACTATCACCTGAGTTTTTGATCTTAGCCATTCTGATTGGTGTGAGGTGGTATCTCAGTGTTGTTTTGATTTGCATTTCCCTGATGACTAAGGATGTTGAGCATTTCTTAAGGTGCTTCTCAGCCATTCGAGTTTCCTCTGTTGCAAATTCTTTGTTTAGCTCTGTACCCCATTTTTAATAGGGTTATATGGTTGTCTGGAGTATAATTTCTTGAGTTCTTTGTATATCTTGGATATTAGCCCTCTATCGGATGTAGGATTGGTTAAGATCTTTTCCCAATCTGTTTGTTGCCATTTTGTCTTATTGACAATGTCCTTTGCCTTACAGAAGCTTTGCAATTTGATGAGGTCCCATTTGTCAATTCTTGATCTTGGAGCATAAGCCATTGGTGTTCTGTTCAGGAACTTTTCCCCTGTGCTTAGGTATTCGAGGGTCTTTCCCACCTTCTCTTCTATTAGTTTCAGTGTATCTGGTTTTAAGTGAAGGTCCTTTATCCTTCACTTAATAAGAATGGATTAATTTGCATTCTTTTACATGTTGACCTCCAGTTGAGCCAGCACCATTTGCTGAAAATGCTGTCCTTTTTCCACTGGATGGTTTTAACTCCTTTGTCAAAAATCAAGTGATCATAGGTTTGTGGCTTCATTTCTGGATCTTCAATTCTATTCCATTGATCTTCCTGCCTGTCTCTGTACCAATACCACACAGTTTTTATTACTAATGCCCTGTAGTATAGTTTGAGATCAGGGACAGTGATTCCCCCAGAAGTTCTTTTGTTGTTGAGAATAGTTCTGGCTATCCTGAGTTTTTTGTTGTTCCAAATAAATTTGCAAATTGCTCTTTCTATCTCTATGAAGAATTGATTTGAAATTTTGATGGGGATTGCTTTGAATCTATAGATTGCTTTTGGCAAGATGGCCATTTTTACTAAATTAATTCTGCCAATCCAGGAGCATGGGAGATCTTTCCATCTTCTGAGATCTTCTTCCATTTCTTTCTTCAGAGACTTGAAGTTCTTGTCATACAGATCTTTCACTTGCTTGGTTAGATAAACCCCAAGGTATTTTATATTGTTTGTAAGTATTGTGAAGTGTGTCATTTGCCTAAATTCTTGTTCAGCCTGTTTATCCTTTGAGTAGAGAAAGGCTTCTGATTTGTTTGAGTTGATTTTATATCCAGCCACTTTGCTGAGGTTGTTTATCATGTTTAGTTCTCTAGTGGAATTTTAGGGTCACTTAAGTATACTATCATATCATCTGCAAATAGTGAAATTTTGACATCTTCCTTTCTTATTTGTATCCATTTGACTTCCTTTTCTTGCCTAGTTGCTCTGGCTAGGATTTCCAGTACTATATTAAATAGGTAGCATGAGAGTGGGCAGTCTTGTCTAATCCCTGATCTTATAGGTTTGCTTCAGGTTTCTCTCCATTTAGGTTGATGTTGGCCACTGGCTTGCTTTATCTTGCTTTTACTATGTTTAGGTACGGACCTTGAATTCCTAATCTTTCCAAGACTTTTAACATGAAGGGATGTTGAATTTTGTCAAATGCTTTCTCAGCATCTAGTGAGAGGATCATGTGTTTTTTTTTCTTTGAGTTTTTTTATGTAGTGGATTACATTGATGGATTTCCGAATATTGAACCATCCCTGCATTCCTGGGATAAAGCATACTTGATCATGATGGATGATTGCTTTGATGTGTTGTTGGATTTGGTTTGTGAGAATTTTATTGAGTATTTTTGCATCAATATTCGTAAGAGAGATTGGTCTGTAGTTCTCCTTCTTTGTTGGGTCTTTGTGAGGCTTAGGTATGAGTGTAAATGTAGCTTCATAGAATGAATTGGGTATTGTTCCTTCTGTTTCTATTCTGTGGAATAGTTTGAAGACAATTGGTGTTAAGTCTTTCTGGAAGGTCTGATAGAATTCTGCACTAAAACCATCTGGCCCCGTACTTTTTTTGGTGGAGAGATTTTTAATGACTGCTTCTATTTCCTTAGGGGTTATGCGACTTTTTAGATGGTTTATCTGCTGCTCGTTTAACTTTAGTACATGGTATCTATCTAGAAAATTGTCCATTTCATCCAGATTTTCCAATTTTGTTGAATATAGGCCTTTGTAGTAAGATCTGATGATTTTTTAAAATTTCCTCTGTTTCTGTTGTTATGTCTCCCTTTTCAGTTCTGATTTTATTAATTTGGGTACTCTCTCTCTGCACTTTGGTTAGTCTGGCTAAAGATTTGTCTATCTTTTTAATTTTCTCAAAGAACCAGCTCCTGGTTTTGTTGACATTTTGTATAGCTCTTTCTGTTTCTACTTGGTTGATTTCATCCCTGTGTTTGATTATTTCCTGCCGTCTACTCTTCTTGGGTACATTAGCTTCTTTTTGTTCTAATGCTTTCAGGTGTGTTGTCAATTTATTAATGTGTGTTCTTTCCATTTTCTTTTTGTGGGGACTTAGAGCTCTGATTTTTCCTCTTAGTACTTCTTTCATGGAGTCCCACAAATTTTGATATGATGTGTCCTCATTTTCATTTAAATCTAAAAAGTCTTTAATTTCTTTCTTTATTTCTTCCTTGACCAAGTTATCTTTGAGTAGAGCATTGTTCAGTTTACAAGTGTATGTGTGCTTTCCTTTGTTTTTGCCCAAGTCAAAGGCAAGTCTTAGTCCATAGTGGTCTGATAGGGTACAAGGGATTATTTCAATCTTTTTGTATCTGTTGAGGCCTGTTTTGTGACCAATTATATGGTCTATTTTGGAGAAGGTACCATGAGGTGCTGAGAAAAAGTTATATTCTTTTGTTTTAGGATGGAATGTTCTATAGATGTCAGTTAAGTCCAATTGTTTCATAACTTCTCTTAGTTTCATTGTGTCCCGTTTTAGTTTCTATTTCCACGATCTGTCTATAGCTGAGAGTGGTGTGTTGAAATCTCCCACTATTATTGTGTGAGGTGCAATGTATGCTTTAAGCTTTAGTAAAATTTCTTTTATGTATGTGGGTGCCCTTGCATTTGGGGCATAGATATTCATAATTGCGAATTCCTCTTGGTACATTTTTCCTTTGATGAATATGAAGTGTCCTTCTTTATCTTTTTTGATTACTTCTGGTTGAAGACTGATTTTATTTGATATTAAAATCGCTACTTTCACTTGTTTCTTGGGACCATTTGCTTGGAATATTGTTTTCCAACCTTTTACTCTGAGGTAGTGTCTGTCTTTTTCACAAAGGTGCATTTCCTGTATGCAACAAAATTCTGGGTCCTTTTTATGTATCCAATCTGATAGTCTATGTCTTTTTATTGGAGAATTGAGTCCATTGATATTAAGAGATATTAAGGAAAAATGAATGTTGTGTCTTGTTATTTTTGTTATTGGCATTGGAGATATGTTTGTATAGCTACCTTCTTTTAGGGTTGTTGGAAGATTACTTTCTTGCTTTTTCTAGGTTGTAGTTTCCCTCCTTGTGTTGGAGTTTTTCATCAATTATCCTTTGAAGTGCTGGATTTATGGTAAGATATTGTGTAAATTTGGATTTGTCATGGAATAGTTTTGTTTCTCCATCAATATTGATTGAGAGTTTTGCTGGGTATAGTAGTTTGGGCTGGCATTTATGTTCTCTTAGTACCTGTATGATATCAGTCCAGGATCTTCTAGCTTTTATAGTATCTGGTGAGAAGTCTGGTTTAATACTCATAGGTCTGCCTTTTAATGTTACTTGGCCTTTTTCCCTTACTGCATTTAATATTCTTTCTTTGTTCTGTATGTTTGGTGTTTTGATTATTATGTGACAGGAGGTATTTCTTTTTTGGTCTAGTCTGTTTGGGGTGCTGTAGGCTTCTTGTATATTTAAGGACATCTCTTTCTTTAGGTTAGGGAAGTTTTCCTCTATAATTTTGTTGAAGATATTTCCTGGCCCTTTAAGTTGGAAGTCTTTACATTCATCTATACCTATTATCCTTAGGTTTGGTCTTCTCATTGTGTCCTGGATTTCCTGGATGTTTTGTGTTAGGAGTTTTTTACATTTCACATTTTCTTTGACCGTTGTGTCTATGTTTTCCATGGTATCTTCTGTGTATGAGATTCTCTGTTCTATCTCTTGTATTCTGTTGATGATGCTTATTTCTATGACTCTGGATCATTTTTCTAGGTTTTCTATCTCCAGGGTAGTCTCCCTTTGAGATTTCTTTATTGTTTCTACTTCTGTTTTAGATCTTGGATGGTTTTATGTAATTCCTTCACCTGTTTGGTTGTGTTTTCTTTCATTTCTTTAAGTGCTTTTACCTGTTTACTTGTGTTCTCCTCAAATTCTTTGAGAGTGTTGTTTATGTTCTTTTTAAAGTCGTCTATCATCATCCTGAGGAGTGATTTTAATTCTGAGTCTTGCTTTTCTGATGTGATGTGATGTTCAGGACTTGCTGTGGTGGGAGAACTGGGTTCTGGTGATGCTAAGTAACTTTGGTTTCTGTTGTTTACATTCCTGCACTTGCCTTTCGCCATTTGGTTAGCTGTAGTTCTACTTGCACTCACTGGTTGTGACTGGAGACTGCCTTTCCAGTTATCTTGGTTGTGTCAAAACTCCTCGGGGTTGGGATGACTCTATGATCCTGAGCTCCAGCTGCTCTGGGTTCAGTGGCTCCTCTAGGATATTTCAGGATATGGTGTCTCCACAGTGGTAGACCAGCTGGGTGTTTGCTGTTCTGAATGTAGTTGCTCCTCCAGGATGCTTCAGGATATGGTGTCCCCTGCTCTGCAGCTCTGTGGGCTGTGTACTCTCTAGGATGCCTTCAGCTCTGCAGTCCTTGACCTCTCTTGGGTACCACTGTAGCTCTGCGGTCTGTGCCCTCCCTTGGGTGCCTCTAGACTCAATTTCCAGAGGGGAGCAGATCAGCTGGGAGACTGTTCAAGCCACCAGTATCCAGGCAAGAGGCAGAAGGGGAGTGGTTCTCCGCAGGGGCAAGGTCTGGATGCCAGGTGCGCCCTGGGGTCTCCCTACTGCCAGTTGTGCTTCTAAGGCCTAGGGCGGTGTGCGGGTTTTCCTACCTGCTGCTCTTCTGTCGGTGCCCTCCCTAGGGTGCCTCTGGACTCAGTTTCCAGAGGGGAGCAGATTGGCTGGGAGACTGTTCCAGCCACCAGTATCCAGGCCAGGGGCCCAAGGGGGGGGTCTAAGCCTTGTATTCCTAAATGTGTTATACAGGCACAATGCCTATGAGAGTAACAATATTCATCTCAGTTTTATATCAATAAGAAGCTCGTACCAATTAAAACCCTAAATTTGAAATCAATGTAAAATTTGTACCATAAGAAATTATGACTTTATCTTAATTACAATTATACTTATTACTACCAGTAAGTTATGGCTATGCAATAAATCCTAACTAATCCTTCCTGTTCCAACAAAACTACTACTTTTCCCTAGAAAGACAGCCCAATATTAACTACCTCAGTCCCCAAGCCCAGAGAATAACTGTGCCAACCCTTTATTAACTTCTAGCTGATTATGGGTGTTGAGATATTAGAAAAGGGGTGGGGGAAGAGTAAATTGATAAGCCTATGACACTGTGTCTTCACTATATCCAGCTGGAATTCCAGGACTTCAGAGGTTTGAGCAGGTGTGCTCAGCTTGCTTGATGAGTAGATATACCAAGGCTATGTATTTTGCAATATACAATTCTCAAAAAAATTTTAGTATCAAGATAATTTTTTGTTTGAATTCTGGAATCTAGTCTTCTGGTGGCCTGCCTCTGTCATGTCTAATCCATATATTTCTGGGAGTTTCTGTGAGGTTGTGCTCCCACCGTCCGCCCATTTCTGCCTCCCTGCTCTTGAATTCCCTAACACTAGGGGATCCAAACTTTCAGGCACCAAGACTCTCCACTTCCACTGATGCCTGGCAAGGCCACCCTCAACTACCTATACAGGTGGAGCCATGAGTCCCTCCCTTTGTGTTCTCAGGCTGGAGATTTTAGAATGGCTACTCCAGCTTGTTTCTTAGGACCATTTGCTTGAAAAATTGTTTTCCAGCCTTTTACTCTTAGAGACTTTCTTTTTTACTGAGGTGGGTTTCCTGTATGCAGCAAAATCCTAGGTCCTGTTTATGTATCTAGTCCATTAGCCTATGTCTTTTAATTGGGGAATTGAGTCCATTTATGTTAAGAGATATTAAGGCACAGTGATTTTTGTTTTCTGATTTTTTGTTATTAGAGGTGGAATTATGTTTGTGTGGCTATCTTCTTTTGGATTTGTTTGAAGAGGATTACTTTCTTGCTCTTTCTAGGTTATAATTTCCCTCCTTGTATTGGAGCTTTCCTGATATTATTATCCTTTGAAATGCTGGGTTTGTGGAAAGATATTGTGTAAATTTGGTTTTGTCGTGGAATATCTTGGTTTCTCCATCTATGGTGATTGAGAGTTTTGCTGGGTATAGTAGCCTGGGCTGGCATTTGTGTTCTCTTAGGGTCTGTATGACATCTCTCTAGCATCTTCTAGCTTTTATAGTATCTGGTGAGAAGTCTGGTTTAATTCTGATAGGTCTGCCTTTTAATGTTACTTGGCCTTTTTCCCTTACTGCATTTAATATTCTTTCTTTGTTCTGTGCACTTGGTGTTTTGATTATTATGTGACAGGATGTATTTCTTTTCTGGTCTAGTCTATAGGCTTCTTGTATGTTTATGGGCATCTCGTTTTCTTCTATAATTATGTTGAAGATATTTATTGGCCCTTTAAGTTGGGAATCTTCACTCTCATCTATACCTATTATCCTTAGGTTTGGTCTTCTCATTATTTCCTGGATTTCCTGGAGATTTTGTGTTAAGAACATTTTGCATTTTCTTTGACAGTTTTGTCAATATTTTCTCTGGTATCTTCTGCACCTGAGATTCTCTCTTCTATCTCTTGTATTCTGTTGGTGATGTTTGTGTGTATGACTCCTGATTTCTTTCCTAGGTTTTCTTTCTCCAGGGTAGTCTCCTTTGTGATTTCTTTATTGTTTCTACTTCCATTTTTATGTCCTGGATGGTTTTCTTCAATTCCTTTCCCTGTTTGGTTGTATTCTCTTGTAATTCTTTAAAGGATTTTTGTGTTTCCACTTTAAAGGCTTCTACCCATTTGCTTGTGTTCTCACATTCTTTGAGAGTGTTATTTATTTTCTTCTTAACATCCTCTACCATCATCATTAGAAGGGATTTTAAATCTGAGTCTTGTTTTCCTAGTAATACAGGGAATTGAGGAATTTCTTGTGTGGGAGAACTAGGTTCTAATGATGCCAAGTACCCTGGGTTGCTGATGCTTATGTTCTTGAGCCTGCCTTTTGCCATCTGGATCTCCTTAGTGTTACCTGCCCTGACTCTAACTTGAGCCTGTCTTTCCTATTAGCTTTGAAGGATCAGAACTGTGTAGGGAGGGTATTACTACTGAGGTTACTGCTGGGGCCCAAAATCTGCTCAGTGCTCAGTCACAGACAAGATGCTCCCAGTTTGGAGCTCCTGGGAGCCCTGCTTCCTCTGGTTTCTGTGCAATTGGGGGCAGAGCTGCCACCCAAGATCTGCTCAGTGCTCTGGCCCAGACTGGAAGGAACCAGTACTCTAGGCCAGGAGTGACTTCCTGGGTCCTTGTGGGTCCCAGTTACTCCCTGTTTGGTGCAGGCATTGCTGTCTGCTTCCCTAAGATACTGCCTGATTTAGAGCACCTAGGAGCCCTGCTTCCTCTGGGTTCTTAGAGATTGGGGACAGAGCTGCTGCCCAAGATCTGCTCAGTGCTCTGGCCCAGACTGGAAGGTTTATTTCTTTTTAAAAATGGATATTTAATTTATTTACATTTAAAATGTTATCCTCTTTCCTGGGTTCCCCTCTGCAAACCTCCTATGGCATCCTCCCCTCATCCTGCTTCTTTGAGGATGCTCCCTTACTCACCTACCTACTCCAGCCTCACTGCCCCAACATTCCTCTACACCGGGGAATCAAGCCTTCACAGTACCAAGGGTCTCCCCTACCACTGATGTCAGTTAAGGTCCCTTAAGCTCCTTCAGTCCTTTCCCTGACTCCTCCATTGGGGTCCCTGTGCTCAGTCCTATGGTTGGCTGTGAGCATCCCCATCTGTATTGGTCAGGATCTGACAGAGTCTCTGAGGAGATAGCTGTATCAGGCTTCTGACAGCAAGCACTTCTTGGCGTCTGCAACAGTGTCTGGGTTTGGTGTCTGCATGTGGGATGGATCCCCAGATGGAGGCGTCTCTGGATGGTGTTTCCTTCAGTCTCTGCTCTACTCTTTGTCCCTATATTTCCTTTAGACAGGAACAGTTCTGGGTTAAAAGTTTGGAGATATATGGGTGGCCCCATCCCTCAACAGGGGGGCCAGGCTTAACTTCTGGGTATGGACTTGCCAGGTTCACCCTCCCCTTTGTGGGGTATTTTGCTAATGTCATTTCTGTGGGGTCCTGGGAGGCTCTTAATTTCCTGGCATCTGGGACTTTCTGTTTCCTGCCCATAGTTCCCCATCCCCCCCCCATTGCTATACACCTCTGTTCACCTCTCTGGGGACCCTCTGTACATCTCCTCCATTTCCTCCCATACCTGACTCTCCCCTTTTTTCCCCTTCCCCTTTTCTCTTTCTCTCAAGTTTCTCTCACCCTCTACTTCCCTTGCTTATTTTACTCCCCCTTCTAAGTAGGACTGAAGCATCTACTCTTTGGTCTTCTTTCCTCTTGATGTTCATGTGGTCTCTGAGTTGTATTCTGTATATTCTATGGTCTTTGCCCAATATTCACTTATCAGTGAGTACATATCATGTGTGTTCTTTTGTGAATGAGTTACCTCACTCAGGATGATATTTTATAGATCCATCCATTTGCCTCCTAATTTCATGAAGTCATTGTTTTTAATAGCTAAGTAGTACTCCATTGTATAAATGTACCGCATTTTCTGTATCCATTCCTCTGTTGAGGGACATCTGGCTTGTTTTTGCTATTATATATGGCTTCTATGAACATAGTGGAGCATGTGTCTTTATTACACTTTGGAGAATCCTCAGGGTATATGTCAAGGAGTGGTATAGCTGGGTTCCCAGGTAGTACTATTTCTAATTTTCTGAGGAACCACTGGACTGATTTCCAGAGTGGTTGTACCAGCTTGCAATCTCATTAGCAATGAAGGAGTCTTCTTCTTTCTCTATATTCTCACTAGCATATGCTATCATCTGATCTTAGCCATTCTCACTGGTATGAGGTGGAATGTCAGGGTCATTTAGTTTGCATTTCCCTGATGACTAAGGATGTTGAACATTTATTTAGGTGCTTCTCAGCCATTCCAGTTTTCTGAGTTGAGAATTATCTGTTTAACTTTGTTCCCCATTTTTAAACAAGGGCATTTGATTCTCTGGAGTTCAACTTCTTGAGTTAGTTGTATATATTGGATATTAGCCTTCTATCAGATGTAGGATTGGTAAACATCTTTTCCCAACCTGTTTGTTACCCTTTTGTCCTATTGACATTGTCCTTTGCCTTACAGAAGCTTTGCAATTTTATGAGGTCCCATTTGTCAATTTTTGATCTTAGATCATAAGGCATTGGTGTTCTGTTCAGGAAACCTTTTCCGGTGCCAATGTGTTTGACGCTTTCCCATACTTTCTCTTCTGTTTGTTGCAGTGTGTCTGGTTTTATGTGGAAGTCTTTGATCCACATGGACTTGAGCTTTGTATAGGGAGATAAGAATGGATCAATTTGCATTTTTCTACATGTTGACTGCCAGTTGAACAAGTACAATTTGTTGAAATTGTTCTCTCTTTTTTTTACTGAATGGTTTTACCTTCTTTTCAAAGACCAAGTGACCATAGGTGTGTGGGTTCATTTCTGGGTCTTCAATTCTATTCCATCAATCTACCTGCCTGTCACTGTACCAATACCATGCAGTTTTTATCACTACTGCTCTGTAGTACAGCTTGAAGTCATAGATGGTGATTTCCCCAAGATGTTATTTTACTGTTGAGAAGAGTTTTCGATATCCTAGGTTTTTTTTTTTTTTGTTATTCCAAATGAATTCAAGAATTGCTCTTTCTAACTCTATGAAGAATTGAGTTGGAATTTGATGAGGATTGCATTGAATCTGTAGATTGCTTTTGGCAAGATGGCCATTTTTACTATATTAATCCTGCCAATCCATGAGCATGGGAGATCTTTCCATCTTCTGAGGTCTTCTTTGATTTCTTTCTTCCGGGACTTGAAGTGCTTGTCATACTGATCTTTCACTTGCTTGATTAGAGTCACACCAAGGTATTTTATATTATTTGTGACTATTGTGAAGGAAGTTGTTTCCATAATTTTCTTCTCAGCCTGTTTATCCTTTGATTATAGGAAGGCTACTAATTTGTTTGAGTTAATTTTATATCCAGCCACTTTGCTGAAGGTGTTTATCAGGTTTAGGAGTTCTCTGGTGGACGTTTTGGGGTCACTTGCCTTGGCCTGTAGGTCAGTGAACTAGGATCCAGGAGACCTGGAAGAGGGTACTGGAGAACAGAAGAACACAAAGGAGGACAGTATGTCTAGAGTCTCATCAAACTGTAATTTTTATTTTTTCATACAGGGGTTATATACACGTAAAGGCAGGATATGGGGAAGAAGATGACACAGAGTGTAGGTGTTCTCAGGGGGAGTACAGATATCTTCCAGAACAGGGTATCAGCTGGGTGAAGAAGCAGGGAACAAGTCACTATGACTTTGTCTATGATTCACTTGTTTTTATCTAAACTGGTACTATCCACCAAGGCTACCTATCCACAACGTCTATGACTACTAGTTCTTATCCAGGCTGGTAAATTTTCACCAAGGCTGCCTATTTACAAGATCTTATAGCCATCTGTTCAGGGTTTTTCCACAGAGACCAAGACTTTGTGTTAGGAGGCACATATGTCTGACTCAGGCCACAGCTGATTTTAGGCCTTCCATGTATAAGCAAGGCTGGTCCCGACAGTCACTTATGCATACTATCTTATCTTCTGCAAATAATGATAGTTTGACTTCTTTATTTCTAATTTGTATCCCTTTGACTCCATTTTGTTGTCTAATTTCTCTGGTTAGAACTTCAAAGACTATATTGAGTATGCAGGGGGAGAGTGGGCAGCCTTGTCTAGTCCCTGGATTTTAGAAGGATTGCTTCAAGTTTCTCTCCATTTATTTTTATGTTGGCTACTGGTTTGCTACATATTTGTTTTACTATGTTTAGGTTTGGACCTTGAATTCCTGATCTTTCCAAGGTTTTTACCATGCAGGGATGTTGCATTTTGTCAAATGCATTCTCAGCACTTAATGAGATAATCATGTGGCTTTTTTTTCTTCAAGTTTTCGAATATAGTGAATTACGTTGATGGATTTTTGGATATGTAACCATCCTTGCATTTCTGTGATGAAACCTAGTTGATTATGATGTGTTGTGGCCCAAGCTGCCCCACACTTGGGGGCCAAAATGTTGTGGACTGCTCTGTCAATGTTGGGACCCACACTGCCAAAAGCCTTGGGGACTAACTTGTTAGCCTGCACTGCCCCAAGCTGCTCCAGTCCTCTGGTCAGGGTTCAGCAAGAGAGAGAGTGAGGATAGACTGCAAGGAATGGAGACCAGACAGAGTGTGATTCAATCCCGTTTATTGTTCAGTCTCTCTTCTTCTCTCCAAGTCCCAAGTCCTAAGTTCCTAGTCCCTAGTTCCTAGTCCCTAGTGCCTCCAAGTTCCAAGTTCTTTCTCCAAGTGCCAAGTGCCTAATTCTCTGTTGCAAGTGTCTAACCTAATTCCTAGTTCCAAGTTGTACTCTTAGTTGTGTTGGGTTCTCTGTTCTGAGTTCTCTAGTCCAAGTGTTTTCTACCTAATGTCAAGTAATCTGTTGCTTTCTCTGTCTATCTCTAGCCTTTTATATGTCTCACTTCTAAGCCACACCTTCAAGTCACACCTTCAAGTCATGCCCTTCAGTCTTGTCTCTAAATCGGATCTCTAAGTCACGCTCTTAAGTCACAGCTCTAACTCACACCTTTAAGTCTCACACACCCAAGGGAAGATCCTGGGTATCTAAGACAAGATGTTATCAGAGTGTGCTCAGCTGTTGTAGGCTATTGTAATCAAATGTCTTATAAGGGTATATGGCTCAAGATGGCTGCAAGGATGATAGCCACCTTCTGTTGGCTCCCCACCATGATGGTTGATTGTTTTGATGTGTTCTTGGATTCGGTATGCAAGAATTTTATTGAGTATTTTTGAATCGATATTCATAAAGGAGATTGTTCTGAAGTTCTCTTTCTTTGTTGGGTCTTTGTGTGTTTTAGGTATGAGTGCAATTGTGGCTTCATAGAACCAATTGGGTAGTGTTTTTTCTAATTCTGTTTTGTGTAGTAGTTTGAAGCATGTTGGTATTAGGTCATCTTTGAAGGACTCATAGTATTGTGCACTAAAACCATCTGGTCCTGGGTTTTCCTTGGTTGGGAGACTTTTAATGACTGTTGCTATTTCTTTAGGTTTTATGGGATTGTTTAGATGGTTGTTTAGATGCTCCTGATTTAACTTTGGTACCTGGTATCTGTCTAGCAAATTGTCCATTTCATCCATATTTTCGAGTTTTGTTGAATATAGGCTTTTGAAGTAGGATCTAATGATTTTTTGAATTTCCTTGGTTTCTGTTGTTATGTTTCCTTTTTCATTTTGGGTTTTGTTAATTTCAATACTCTCTCTATGCCCTCTGTTTAGTCTGGCTAAGGGTTATCTATTTTGTTGATTTTCTCAAAAGAACCAGCTCCTGCTTTTGTTGATTCTTTGTATAGTTCTTTTGTTTCTGCTTGGTTGATTTCAGCCCTGAGTTTGATTATTTCCTGCACTCTAATCCTCTTGTGTATATTTGCTTCTTTTGTTCTAGAGCTTTTAGGTGTGCTGTCAGGCTACTAGTGTATGCTCTCTCCAGTTTCTTTTTGTAGGCAGTTAGAGCTATATGTTTTCCTTTTATCACTGGTTGCATTATGTTTCATAAGTTTGGGTATGTTGTGCCTTCATTTTCATAAAATTCTAAAAAGTCTTTAGTTTCTTTCTTTATTTCTTCCTTGTCCAAATTATCACTTAGTAGAGCATTGTTCAGATTGTATGTGTATGTGGGTTTTCTGTTGTTTTTTATTGTTATTGAAGACCAGCTTTATTCTGTGGTGATCTGATATAATGCATGGGATTATATCAGTCTTCTAGTATCTGTTGAGGCCTGTTTTGTGACTGATTATATGGTCAATTGTGGAGAAGGTGTCATGAGGTGCTGAGAACAAGATATATTCTTTTGTTTTAGGATGAAATGTTTTATAGATATCTGTTAAATCATTTTGGTTTATAACTTCTCTTAGTTTCAATATGTTTCTGTTTATTTTCTGTTTCCATGATCTGTCGATTGATGAGAGTGGGATGTTGAAGTCTCCCACTATTATTTTGTGAGGTGCAATTTGTGCTTTGAGCTTTAGTAAGTTTCCTTTATGAATGTCAGTGACCTTGCATTTGGAGCATATATGTTCATAATTGAGAGTTCATCTTGGTAGATTTTTCCCTTGACAAGTATGAAATGGCCTTTCTTATCTTTTTTTTTTTTTTTACAACTTTTGTTTTAAAATCAGTTTTATTCAGCATTAGAATGGCTACTGCAGCTTGTTTCTTGTGATAATTTGCTTAGAAAATTGTTTCCCAGATTTTTCCTTTGAGGAAGTGTTTGTTTTTGTCACTGAGATGTGTTTCCTGCATGCAGCAAATGCTGGTTCCTGTTTGAATATCCAGTCTGTTACTCTATGTCTTTTTATTGGAAAATTGAGTCCACTGATGTTAAGAACTATTAAGGAAAAGTGATTGTTGCTTCCTAATATTTTTGTTGTTAGAGGTAGAATTATGTTTGTGTGGCTGTCTTCTTTTTGGTTTGTTGGAAGATTACTTTCTTGCTTTTTTTTAGGGTGTTTCCCCCTCCTTGTCTTGGAGTTTTCCATCTATTTCTCATTGTAGGACTAGATATGTGGAAAGATACTATGTAAATTTTGCTTTGTAATGGAATATATTGGTGTCTCCATCTATGGTAATTGAGAGTTTTTCTGGGTATAGTAGCCTGGGTTGGCATTTGTGTTCTCTTTGGGTCTGAATGGCATCCGTCCAGTATCTTCTAGCATTCATAGTCTCTGGTGAGAAGTCTGGTATAATTCTGATAGGTCTGCCTTTATATGTTAGTTGACCCTTTTCCCTTACTGCTTTTAATATTCTTTCTTTGTTTTGTGCATTTGGTGTTTTGACTATTACTTGACAAGAGGGATTTCTTTTCTGGTACAGTCTATTTGGAGTTCTGTAGGCTTCTTGTATGTTTATGCACATTTTATTTAAGGTTAGGGAAGTTTTCTTCTATAATTTCATTGAAGATATTTACTGGCCCTTTAATTTGGGAATATTCCCTCTCTTCCATACCTATTTTCCTCATGTTTGGTCTTCTCATTGTGTCCTGGATTTCTTGGATGTTTTGGGTTAGGAACTTTTTGCATCTTGTCAATGTTTTCTACGGTGTCTTCTGCATCTGAGATTCTTTCTTCTATCTCTTGTATTTTGTTTGCAATGCTTGCATTTATGACTCATGATTTCTTTCCTGGTTTTCTAACTCCAGGGATGTCTCTCCTTTTGGTATCTTTTTTGTTTCTATTTCAATTTTTAGATTCTGGATGGTTTATTGAATTCCTTTACCTATTTATGTTTTCTTGTAATTCTTTAAGGGATTTCTGTGTTTCTTCTTTACGGCCTTCTACCTGTTTCCCTGTTCTCTCTCTCTCTCTCTCTCTCTCTCTCTCTCTCTCTCTCTCTCTCTCTCTCTCTCTTGGGAATGATCATCAAATGACTTTATTGTAAAACATCCACCAGTTATTAGCAGATTTTTTTCTTTTTTTCTTTTTGTTTTTTGAAATTGAAATTCTCTTAATGGTGGGCTTCACTAAAATACTTTCTTACTTCAAGAGGGAAAAATATTGGCACTGTCACAATCAAAATAAAAAATCAAGCTGTAACTATCCAATGTCTGGTACTCACAATCCTCTGGGCTCCTCCAAGGGCTCGGGTCACTTCTCCAGCTCTGCCCTTTGTAGCACACAGCTTGTCTTTTAGGCTCCAGCTGCCTCTATTGAGGTGCTGCTGCTGTTCTCGGTGGTCATCTGATGGTACTGACATCTCCAAAACACTGCTGTCTTCTGCTGTAACTGGACTGTACATTCACAAATAGCCTTTCATAGGTTCTTTTCATTGTGCTAAGCCATGCTTCTCTGCATGACCCCTTCAATCCTGGGACTTCAACTGCCACTGAGGCTGCATCTACACCAATGGTCTCTCCTTGCCTCTCACAGTGCCAAGCATCAGCTGTTCCCCTTTCATGTTTCAAAACCAGTACCACTTGGGTGACTCTTACACATCACCAAGTCTTGCTGCCAACATGAGGTATAGCTGTGGCTGCCTCTGGAACAGTTTCTCTGTGCTCTCAGGAAACACTTCCCAGATTTCACCTTAGTGATACTGGTCTCTTCTTTTTTTGGATATTTTATTTGCATTTCAGATGCCATTCCCTTTCCCCATTTCCCCTCCCTAGAAAACCCCTATCCTATTCCCCCTTTTCCTTTTTGCTTTTATACATTTTTTAAAAAAATGTTAATGAAAGGCTTTATAAGTTTGGTAATGTTCAATCAGAAGTTTAACCCAATACCCAACCTAGATATATCAATTATCTTTGACTGGTGGAGACACGTGAACATCTACCTCCATGTCCCTCCTCTCTTTCTCTTTCTCTCCCTCATCACCTAGCTTCTTCTCTCCTTTTTCTTCTCTCCTTAATCCTTCTCTTCCTCTTGGTACTCCTCCCCCCTTAGCTCCTCCTACATATCACCCTTCCTGTTAAAATAAAACTTTTCTCTCAAAATACAATTAGAGCATAATTATTCCTAATTGTACCAGTGAAGTACAAGATAGTCCTAATACCCAGTCCATCATTTTGTTAATTTATGACCCTGCAGTCTTCTAATAGGTGTTTAACCATGAAAAATGAAACCCTATTTTTATACAAAACCTGTACATAAATGCATAAACATAAACATTCACTATTACTGCGACAAGGTCTTGCTGTGTAGCAATGCCTGGCCCAGGGTTCACTATGCAGACTATCTCTGTCCCCAGTAATGCAGGGATTACAGGCATGTGCCACTATTCTGCACAATATTATTACTAACAGACCCAAACTTGAAACAGTCACATGTCCTTGAACTAATGATTTAAAAAAGAAAGCTTGGGACCATCCAAGAATTGAATAACACTAACACCAAACAGTATATTACTAACATCTAAAATGACATCGGTGACTCTCTTAGTGTGCTGTGCTGGGGAAATGACACTGGCCTCAAAGGCTACACATTAGCTGTTTGCTACAGTTTATACTTAGACTCTCAGCTACCTTGGACACTAAGGCACAGACAGGAAAATTGTTAATTTTGAAGTCAGCCTGAGCAAGTGGAGAAACTCTTTTCCCACAACTAACCAACCAACCAACCAACCAACCAACCAGTAAAAATAAAACCCTGAAATATAGCTACACATCATAGGTTCTATTCATAAAATTTTCTGGAAAACCAAACTAAGAATCATGAAAGGCTCTGGAGCTGGCATGATGATGTTATTGATTATATCTTGAATACAGTTGTAAATACACAGCTGTATATTTTTCCAAACATATAAAATTACATAATTTATGAGGTGGCTTATTTATGCCTGGAGGTGCATACCTTTAACCCCAACTCTTGGGAAACTTAGGAAGAAGAATGCAAATTTGAGGCCAGCTTGGCTTACAAATTAGTATCCTAACTGATTTCTCCTTTAACCCTTCAAAAAAGAAGAGATAAAAGGAATTGTGATTGAATATGAAATTGAGCTCTGGAGGCCAATTAAACTAACATAATATGTCAAGTTACAAATTTATTTGGGAGAATTTCTAGTTTCCAGGTTTATTGGAGGCCTTGCAAATATAAAATTTGATGATAATTGTTATCTTGGGACATTGCATGAGAGCTGCTCAGTGGAGAGTTGGAAAATATTCTAAGAAATAATGTTATGGGGTTCCTGACCACTGGAAAAAGGATACAGAGTCAATGCAGTTTTATTTAAAAGATTTATTGATTACTGTTAGCAGGATAAGAATCTCTGAACCAAAATTGATATTTCGGTGTGAAGGAGGATGAGGGAAGGATTTTTAATACTAAAAAAATACTAGACAACCTTGAGTATATGCACAAGCAAGTCAGGACTTTTATGCCATGCCAAGATAAGACAACTTCAAAATATCCCTTGATTGTATGGAGGTTAGAGAAGCCACAATGTAGTTAGTTGTATCTTAACATGTAGATGGTCATGACTGCATTTCTGGGTGAGGGTCACCAAGTCAGGGTTACAGAAACTTACCTTCTAGGTACTGGAGTCAGAGAAAATCAGCTAGTGGTTACCAAGATCAATACCTAACATAAAATGGAGTTTCTTTAGCCATCATAACAATTTCATGGAGAACATAAAAGCATTTGTGGTAGTTTAGATGAAAACACCCCATCATATATTTGAGTGTCTTGTTCTGCATTTGGTTGGCTGTTAGGAAGGACTAGGAGGCATTGGAGGAAGGGTGGTCTTGTTGGAAGAGATGTGTAAGTGACACACTTAAATTTGGATTTGAATTTTCACTGCCAGGCCCGTGTCTGTCTCTTGGCCTGCTATCTATGGATCAGGATGTAAGTCTTTAGCAACTGTTCCAGCAACATTCCTGCCTATCTGCCAGCATAATATCTGGACATGATGGCCATGGAGTAACGCTCTGAAACTTTGAGCAAGGCCTCATTTAAATGTTTTCTCCTATAAAATGTCTTGGACATGATGTTTCATCACAGCAACAGTAACCCTAACTAAAACCACATTATTAATATAAATCTTTCTTATGTACATAGTGATAATGAATAGAGTTAATCAGATAGACAGGCTTATGTGTGGTCTGGGGAGCAGACAGGCCAGCCAATGGCAGCAAACAATGATCTCTTCGAAGCCAATCTTGGCAAGTCAAGTGCATACTGTAGGATCGTGTGCTCTTTAACACTTTGATGTTCTTTTAGAGCTGAATGGACTCATCTGTGTGCCACTTACATGCTAATGTCCTTATTGATACCCAGAAGTCTAAGGATGGATAGGGTATCAGTAGCATTCTCTGGCCAGCATGTCTTCCTAGTTGTAGGAGCTTGGGGGTCATTAATGAAACCATAATTCAGGCACTGGAATAGACTCTTGATTGTACATCTTCTGTATTGTGTGTGACATTAGGCCAACTGCCTAACTTCCACAAGTCTCAATTTCCTGCCAAGGAATTTGCCTTGGTTGCAAAGCTTAAAGGGGCACCTCCAAATTCATAATTCAGATGAATTATATTTAATATAACACTAAAAGATCAATGCCAAGCAACAGCATTTTATTTTGTGAATAAGGAAATGTTGGTAAGGAATTTTATAATGTGCAATACAGTATTTGAAAGGTTATGCCAATTCTCTGTATGTTCATGTCATGTTCTTGCCACTAGATGTAGTTAGTGTATAGGCTGAGAGAAGCATCAGAAACTCACAATAAAAAGTCCATGACCACTGCATGCTGCAGCATGCAGAGTGTCTTTTGTCATCGGGTGGACTGCAGAGAGGGCTGAGTCGGGGTGATAGTGGTGGAGTCAAAGGATGGGAAGAACTCTTGGAATCATACTTGATGACCTAAGCAAATGACCTTTTATTTGTCCCTTGCTCCGTGACCTTCTTCCATCCTTTCTTTCTTTCTTTCTTTCTTTCTTTCTTTCTTTCTTTCTTTCTTTCTTTCTTTCTTTCTCTCTTTCTTTCTCTCTCTTTCTTTCTTTTCTTATAAAGGATAACATTCATTTGGGGCTAGCTTACAAATTCAGTCCATTATCATCAAGGTAGGAACTTGGCAGCATTTAGGGAGGCATAATGCAGGCAGAGATGAGAGTTTTACATCTTCATCTGAAGGCTGAAGGCTGCTAGTGGAAGATTGACCTCCAGGCAGCTAGGATAATGGCCTGTGCCCATAGTGACTCACCTACTCCAACAAATCCACACCTCCTAATAGTGACACTCCTTGAGCCAAGCATACTTCATTCCACTCCCTGGCCCACATAGACCTTTTCAAACACATGAGTGTATAGGGGCTATATTTTGCCATATCATACTTAAAAAGGACATTTAGTCCAACTTCCAAGTCCCCTTAGTTTATAGCAGTCTCAACAATGTTAAAAGTAAAGAGTTAAAAATCTCTTCTGAGATTCATCCAAACATTTAATTGTAATCCCCAAAGCAAGGCAGGAAACCAGCTGGGCAAACTCCAAACTCTGCATTTCCATGTCTGATGTCAAAGTGGTCTTCAGATCTCCAACTCCTTTTTTATCTTTGTTGGCTGCAACAAACTTTTTTCCCAGGTTGGTTCTACTCCCTGTTAGCAGCTTTCCTCAGCAGATATTCTATTGGTCTGGCATCTCAAAAATCTTTGGGTTTTTAAGGCAACTTCAGTGTTACAGCTTCTCTTTTCTTTTCTTTTTTTTTTTTTTAATTTTTTTTCTTTTTACAAAATTTTGGTTGTATTTTTATTCAGGCAAAATATTTTTAATTTATCTCTTCACTTAAAAACACTATTTGTAAATGTATTTTTATAAACTAATTGTGGAGTATCCAGATATATCCACAATTTTACTTTTTTATTTACATTTCAGATGCCATCCCCTTTCCCCATTTCCCCTCCCTAGAAAACCCCTATCCCATGCCCCCTTTTCCTTTTTGCTTTTATACATTTTTTAAAAAAATGTTAATTAAAGGCTTTATAAGTTTGGTAATGCTCAATCAGAAGTATAACCCAATACCCAACCTAGATATATCAATTATCTTTGACTGATGGAGACATGTGAGCATCTGCCTCCATGCCCCCCTCTCTTTCTCTCTCTCATCACCTAGCTTTATCCTTCCTGTTAAAATAAAACTTTTCTCTCAAAATTCAATTAGAGCATTTTGTTTGCATCTCTGTTTTGTTCATAAGGTGAAATAAAGTCAATATTCTCAGATTCCACTTCTCAGAAGTAATTATCAACATCTACCACTGAAGAATGTTATTGATAAGCCAGAAAGTTATGGTCGAATCAATAATGCTCTGAATAATGTTCTAAAATTCCCCTGTTTACCACCTATCCAACCTCTTTTCCTTACTCAGAACCAACCAGCTTAAAGGTTAGTCTATAATACTTTGTCTAGTAAGCCAAAATGCAATATTGCTCCTCTTCTTGCCTTTCAAACTTTTGGTCATTTTTTTTCTATAAATAGTCTGCTCTGATAATTGTTTGATTTCATTGATTCAGACTCAGTTCTGAACTATGTCCCTGGTCTGACCACTATTAAGGTCATTAAATTACCTAAGAATTTCTCAAATTCATTATTTTTAATAGCTGAGTAATATTCCATTGTGTAAATGTACCACATTTTTTGTATCCATTCCTCTGTTGAAGGGCATCTGGGTTCTTTCCAGCTTCTGGCTATTATAAATAAGGCTGCTGTGAACATAGTGGAGCATATGTTTTTGTTATTTGTTGGGGCATTTTCTGGGTATATGCCCAGGAGTGGTATAGCTCGGTCCTCAGGTAGTGCTATGTCCAATATTCTGAGGAACTGCCAGACTGACTGACTTCCAGAGTGGTTGTACCAGCTTGCAACCCCACCAACAATGCAGGAGTGTTCCTCTTTCTTCACATACTCGCCAACATCTACTATGACCTGAGTTTTTGATCTTAGTCATTCTGACTGGTGTGAGGTGGTATCTCAGTGGTGTTTTGATTTGCATTTCCCTGATGACTAAGGATGTTGAGCATTTCTTAAGGTGCTTCTCGGCCATTGGAGTTTCCTCAGTTGAGAATTGTTTGTTTAGCTCTGTACCCCATTTTTTAATGGGGTTATTTTGTTGTTTGGCGTCTAATTTCTTGAGTTCTTTGTAAATATTCGATATTAGCCCCCTGTCAGATGTAGGATTGGTAATGATCTTTTCCCAATCTGTTGGTTGCCGTTTTGTCTTGTTGATAGTGTCCTTTGCCTTACAGAAGCTTTGCAATTTGATGAGGTCCCATTTATTGTTTTCTTGATCTTAGAGCATAAGCCATTGGTGTTCTGTTCAGGAACTTTTCCCCTGTGCCTAGGTATTCGAGGGTCTTCCCCAACTTCTCTTCTATTAGTTTCAGTGTATCTGGCTTTATGTGAAGGTCCTTTATCCACTTGGATTTGAGCTTTGTACAAGGAGATATGAATGGATTGATTTGCGTCCTTCTACATGTTGACCTCCAGTTGAGCCAGCACCATTTGCTGAAAATGCTGTCCATTTTCCACTGGATGGTTTTAGATCCCTTGTCAAAGATCAAGTGACCATAGGTATGTGGGCTCATTTCTGGATCCTCAATTCTATTCCATTGATCTTCCTGCCTGTCTCTGTACCAATACCATGCAGTTTTTATTACTATTGCCCTGTAGTATAGTTTGAGGTCAGGGACAGTGATTCCCCTGGTAGTTCTTTTATTGTTGAGAATAGTTCTCACTATTCTGGGTTTTTTGTTGTTCCAAATAAATTTGTAGATTGCTCTTTCTATCTCTAAGAAGAATTGATTTGGAATTTTGATGGGGATTGCATTGAATCTGTAGATTGCTTTTGGCAGGATGGCCATTTTTACTAAGTTAGTCCTGCCAATCCAGGAGCATGGGAGATCTTTCCATCTTCTGAGATCTTCTTCAATTTCTTTCTTCAGAGACTTGAAGTTCTTGTCATACATATCTTTCACTTGCTTGGTTAGATTCACTCCAAGATATTTTATATTATTTGTAACTATTGTGAAGGGTGTCACTTCCTAATTTCTTTCTCAGCCTGTTTATCTTTTGAGTATAGGAAGGCTACTGATTTGTTTGAATTGATTTTATATCCAGCCACTTTACTGAAGTTGTTTATCAGGTTTAGGAGTTCTCTGGTGGAAGTTTTAGGGTCACTTGAGTATACGATCATATCATCTGCAAATAGTGAAATTTTGACTTCTTCCTTTCCTATTTGTATCCCTTTGACTTCCTTTCGTTGTCTAATTGCTCTAGCTAGGACTTCTAGTACTATATTGAATAGGTAGGGTAAGAGTGGGCAGCCTTGTCTAGTCCCTGATCTTAGTGGGATTGCTTCAAGTTTTTCTCCATTTAGTTTGATGTTGGCTACTGGCTTGCTGTATATTGCTTTTACTATATTTAGGTATGGACCTTGAATTCCTAATCTTTCCAAGACTTTTAACATGAAGGGATGTTGGATTTTGTCAAATGCTTTCTCAGCATCTAGTGAGATGATCATGTGGTTTTTTTCTTTGAGTTTATTTATGTAGTGGATTACATTGGTGGATTTCTGAATATTAACCATCCCTGCATTCCTGGGATAAAGCCTACTTGATCATGATGGATGATTGCTTTGATGTGTTGTTGGAATCGGTTTGTGAGAATTTTATTGAGTATTTTTGAATCAATATTAATAAGAGAGTTTGGTCTGTAGTGAGAGAGAGAGAGAGAGAGAGAGAGAGAGAGAGAGAGAGAGAGAGAGAATAGTTTATTGAATTTAAGGACCTTAATAGTGGTCCGACCAGAGACATAGTTCAGAATTGAGTCTGAATCAGTGAAATCAAACAATTATCAGGGCAGATGTTTTTATAGGAAAAACATGTTCAAAAGATTAAAAGGCAAGAAGAGTAGCAATATTACATTTTGGCTTTCTATACAAAATATTATACGCTAACCTTTAAGCTGTTTGGTTCTGAGTAAAAAAAGAAGGTTGGATAGGTGGTGAACAGGAGAATTTCAGAACACTAAGACAACAGAGCATTATTGATTCAGCCATATCTTTTTGGCTTATCAATAACATTCTTCAGTGGCAGCTGTTGATAATTACTTCTGGGAAGTGGAATCTGGGAATATTGACTTTATTTCTCCTTATAAGCAAAACAGAAACTGAATTAAAAATTGCTACACTTATGTTAAAAGGAGTAGGCCTTAACACAATCCATAAGATCATAGAAGGTAAGCTATAGAGTACAAGACTAGGGGAAAGAGGGACAGATAAATCTGTGTCACCATAGCTGCAAAATTTTTTGACAAGGGGAACTGAATGAATGTCTTTTGAAACCAGGGAGAAATGTCTGTTTGATGCCAGGGTAAGCATTTATTGGGCTAGCAGATTTTCTATGTAGTAGCTTTACATAAAATTATAACTTACTAAATGCTCACTCAGCCTAAGTTGGGCATGTGTAACTGGATATTAGTCAGAGGTTATAATACTTAATATTATTTTGTAAGTTCACAAGATAACAGAACCAAAGAGTTAACATTTTATCTGAGACAGAAATGACAACAGCCTTCACACAATTTTTTTTGTTGTGTGTCAAGGACAACATTTATTAAATAATATTCACTGAAATACATAAACTCTTTGTAACCCCTGTCACATAGACTCTTTTTGCACTGTGCATAAAATTTATTCTTCTTAGCCAATTTCTACCATGTTAGCTTCAGGCTCATATCTGGTTCTACACTTATTCCTTCTTCCTCCTTTGGAAAGCCCAACCCATCCTTTCCCCATACTCAGTGCACTTCAGGGCTTCCGGGCACTTCAAAGAGCTCCTCTCTGAGCTGCTTATGGCCCAATTTCTTGTCTCAGGGCTGGGATCAGGTACTTATATTATAATGGTCAACTTGTTTGCACATTTGTGGTACATTACACACAGGAACATTTGTGTCCCATGAATCTTCTGTTCTATCATCTTGTCAATCTTTCTGTAAGAGGGTACTGTGTCTCCACTCATGATAAGAGGGACATTCTGCTACACTGAAGCAAAAGGACCAATGTTAATGAATAGAAAGTTAAGGTATAAGTCAATAAAAAGAGAACAAAGTCAGTATAAACAAAAATATCTATTAACAGGATTATATGTAAAAATAGATGAGATGTGGGGCTTGGAGTGAGGCAAAAGATATGGTCATCTGGGTAACCGAGGCTGCAAACTCAAGATCCCCCAGCCTCAGCTTCTTACATGTTTGGATTATTAGAATACATCATCATGCCTGGCAGAAATGCAGTTCTTGATGCTACATACAAGGCAAGTCAAGAGCTCCAGGAACAATGAGAGCAGCTCATGGAAGCAATAGAATAATATCAGAAATACTTATTATTATCTCCCACCAACAATAACCAGTCTTAAAGTAATAACTATGAGATTTAGGGATATTTAAAAAGGTATGGTCCATTGCATGAACAGTATACATTGCAGAATATAGAAATATTTTTTATTCTGGGCATAAATGAGAAATATCACCTAACTTTCCACATTATAACAGGTCAATGTTCTAATTTTGAATGTAAAAATCAACTAAAAGTGAGCATACCTCAAAGACGAAGGTACAATGTGAAGGATGACTTGCAAATTTCATGTGATGTATATTTGGCTTGCCCTGTTTATCTCATCTTTGAACTGTAGCTGGTTCAGTACAGTGAATGTGTACAATAAAACAAAAGGATCCATCTCTACATGGCACAGACCTAGAAACAGAAACAGTAAGCAAATGCTGAGGAGGGAATTGTCCATTTTTCTTGTCCTCACTCTTTCCTCACTTCTTTCTTTCTCATTCTTTCTCCTTCCCTCTTCCTCCTTTCTCTGGTTCTTCTCTTTCTCTTCTTCCTTCCTGCCTCCTTCTCCCTTCTTTCTCCTTACTTTCCCCATTTAAATTCTTCCTATTGTTTCTTCATTTTATAAGGCTTCTTACAGCTATTTTATGTTCTTATTTAATTAAAATAAAACTATTAACTTCCCACAACCTTGCTAGGAAATCCAAACTTCTAGCTAGTTAAACCAAGAAAGTGGGCAGCTGTCTTAAAATTTGAAGAAATACTCACTTCTCTATCTATATTCATTTAGGTGTCTATCCATCTATCTGTTTATCTAACAATTTATCTGAGGAAGAAACAACAGTTTTGTTAATTAGCTTTCTATCACAATGACAAAATACAAGCTATCTCTCTTTTAATAATCTTGGATGCTTTGAAGAACTACACAGAAGCTGTACCTGCACACATCTCCATTACATGCTCCTTTACTTCCTTTGTGAACTCCTGCTTATCCTATAGTATTACTTCTGTTCAATAAAAACAACTTCCTCTCACTGGTTTTACTTGAAAACAATGGGCTGACAAGGTGGTTCTGTGAGCAAAGTGCTTGTCACATAGGTGTGAGGACCTGGCTCACTCCCAGGTAGCCATATAAAGCCAGACACAATAGCAATATGGCTTATATTTAGAGTGATGCTATGGCAAGATGAGAGATGGAAGGAAACAGGAGAATCCCTACAACAGCTTGGCCTATGAAGCATTTCATGAGTAGTTTTGAACAACAACAGACCTTGTCTCACATCTACACCCAAATTTGTCTGCTGATCTCCACACACATACCATGGCAAGAGAGGTTGCCTTCAAACACAAACATGAACAAATATACAAACATACAAAAACACATCACACACATGGATCTAAAAAATAAGGTAGTATGACAAGAATTGTGTTAATTTTTTCAGTGAATAATTTTTCTTTATTTTCTCTCAGATAATGCTTTCATTGGGGTGTGTAACATTTTGAGGGATCAAGTTGTTTTTAAAATAACTTACATTCTTTACACAGTGTAACGACAATGTACTGCCCCACCTCACACCTCAAACAGATTAGAGAGGAAAAGCTGGGTGGTGGTGGTATGCACCTTTAACCCTAGCTCACAGAGCCTGAGACATAAGAATCTTGTCTACAGAATGAGCTTCAAGATGACCCAGAATAAATATAGAAATTCTTTTTCTTAAAAAATGTATTTAGAAGGTTCCTTTAAGACACATGTGTTGCTCAAGTAAATTTTCTGCTGACACCAACTCCCTGTGGGTGAAACAGGACCAGGTGCCCTTGGAACAGCAGTACACACTCTGCTGAGCTGATTTGCATATGGAGTCATTTCATAACAGCCCAGACTCCTTTAAGGGCAGCTGTCAGGAGCCTAAGAAGCATCCTCTCTTCCAGCTCTCAGAGATGGAGGCAGACACACTGTTCCTATGGGTGCTGCTGCTCTGGGTTCCAGGTGAGGATGCAGAGACGTGTTGGGACCAACCTCTGTGTCCATCATGACTTTCCATGCCTCTCGATCATTATCATTACATACCCACTGAAATATAATTACATACCTTATTTTTTTAGATCCATGTTTTAGATCCATGTATGTGATATGTCTTTGTATATTTGTATATATGTTCATGTTCGTCTTGAAGGCAACCTCTCTTGCCATGGTATGTGTGTGGATCATTATAATTGAGGCATTTTTAATTGGTTTTAAGGTTTCTCATCCCCTTTGATTCCCTGATTTCTCACAGTGATGTCCACACTATTCTGGAATTTTTTATAGTAAAAGGTCCTCTGCTGGGAAGGTTTTTATACATAAATAACAATAGTCTGTGTGTTTGTCATTCCAGGCTCTAATGGTGACATTGTGCTGACCCAGTCTCCAGCTTCTTTGGCTGTGTCTCTAGGGAAGACAGCGACCATCTCCTGCAGGGCCAGTGAAAGTGTTTATAGTGCTATGAACTGGTACCAACATAGACCAGGACAGCCACCCAAACTCCTCATCTATGGTGGATCCAACCTAGAATCTGGGGTTCCTGCCAGGTTCAGTGGCAGTGGGTCTGGGACAGACTACACCCTCACTATCAATCCTATGGAGGCTGATGATGATGGAGACTATTTCTGTCAGCAATATTTGAAGCTTCCTCCCACAGTGCTCCAGGGCTGAACAAAAACCTCCTGGGTTTGCAGCTCACTGAGGCTCAGTCTCTCAGTTCTCTTTTATTCTATGGCATCTCAACACAGAGCTCTAGGCTTGTTTGGAAAAATATCTCAAATAATGATACAAATTATATACACTGATATGTATGTGTATCTCATTCTTCATGCTTTATAACAACTTATTTCCAATCAAAATATATAATTGTTTTAATGATTATTTATCATCTAAAAATTTAACACATATTTATCTTTGGATGACTGTCCCTTCTTCCCTAACTCCCTGATCACATCTGTGCCTATTCCCTTGCCCTCAGCATCCTCCTTTAACTTTCCAGTCACTGAAGATTTATTGTCTCTCAGTTTTGATTCTGAAAATAGAAAAGGAGAATAAATACAAATTATGTCACTGAAAAATAGGGTTAACCAAAGACATTTTGAGGTATGTCTGTCTCTCTCTCTCTGTCTCTGTCTCTCTCTCTGTCTCTCTCTCTCTCTGTCTCTCTCTCTGTCTCTCTCTCTCTCTCTGTGTATGTGTGTTTCTGTGTCTGTGTATATATGAGTGTCAAATGACAACCTACATAAGTTCTTTCTTTCCACCACATTCAGTCTGAGATTAAAACTCAGGTCATCAGTCTTCTATGAGCATGCTTCCTGGAACAGAGTGTGCAACCATGCCAGCCTGGGATACTATTTCTTACTCTTGAATCATTCATTTTCATTTTAAATTGTGTACCTGGGATGAAGGGTACAAGTGTGAGTGTTCATAGCATTCAGAAGACAGCATCAGATCCCATGAAACTAAAAATACAGGAGATTTCGAGCTAGTTGTTGTGGGTGCTGGAAAGCAAACTGGGGTGCTCTGCAAGATCAAGAAGAGCTCTGAACTGCTAACTTACTTATTCACCTCTGATCTTCCATTTTTAAGGGACTCCTTTAGATTTAGTAACCGCTCTTTCCCTAGAACAGTGGAAGACTTGATGGGAACATAGTTGTCCATCATCTAAGTTAAATAGTTCATTGAGTAGCTAAACTTGTCAGTTAATTTATCAGATTCAGGCTCACATTCTCATCCCAGTATTTTTATTCTCCAATTGCTTTTACTTGCTGACCCTCACAAACAGCCTGCTATAGTTACTTAGAAATATAGGCTGTGCTACAGGTATTTTTCTCCTTTGGTTCCAGTGTTTCTATCTCTGTCTCCTTCCCTAAATTAAGTTTTAGTGTCTGATTTATTGCTTGTTATTTTGTCTTGATCCAATATTTTTATTTTATCAACTTCTATATTTGTGCTAAACATCTTCCTGCCATTTTCCTTTCTCTCTCTCTCTTTCTTTCTTTCTCTCTCTCTCTCTCTCTCTCTCTCTCTCTCTCTCTCTCTCTCTCTCTCTCTCTCTTTTTTTATTCTCCATCCTTTGTGTATAAAATATGATAGTGAAAGTAACACATAGTGCACCTGTAGAACAAGAAACAACACTTGGTGTTGGTCTTCAAATTCCACCTTGTTTGAGACAGGGTGTCATCAGGGAACTTGCCATACATGGGATTTTGGGAAGACAAGACTTAATAGATACCTACTCTTTGCGGACAGAAAATGAGCCCTCATAAACTTGGACTTCTCTAAAGCACTGAATACTCTTTAGATCTACATCCCTAAGAGAGATGCTTTTTTCCTGTACTATGGCTTGATGTTCTTATAAGCTGGAAAACAGAGACAATGGCTTCCTAAGACAAGTACTGATTATAATACTATCTTCCAACTAGAACTATCCAGCCTTGAGGCTGGAAAATGATCTTAGGTTCCATATATATAATTATGTTTTGCTTTTCTGGAAGAGTTAAATCTCTGTAGACAGACACTGTTCCAAAGAATCTACCCTTCAAGTCTCCTCCAGTACTGCGCCTGTGGTCCTCAATGACTCTCTGAGAGAGGAACATGTGTGATCCTCTGTTTGCTCTCTCCATGTCATCCTGCCCACTATCTCCAGATTCATTCTGAGGGTTACATCCTCTAATCAACCACTGCCCAGTGGTCCCCAACTCCTCTCTTTCCTATTAAGAAAAATATCAAGTACACTTTTGCTCTTTAGAATACAAATCCCCTTTCCTTGCAAAACTTAAATCAAATTAAATCTGACTTTAGAGATCTTCAGTTAACCCTGAACAATACCCTGAAGCTTTCTGAAATCTCAGTCTGGTAATGGATACAAGATACAAAAAGATAATGTTATTCTTCTGTCAGACAAATATAAGTTCAGGAAAACAAGTTGTTTCCAGGCTGCTGAATCTTATGCTGATCATCTCCTAGGTCCACCTTACCAGTTTGGTAGTGAAGGGGAAAAAGGTCCCCACAGTCAAGGAGGTCTTTTCCAAAGAAAAGCTTTAATGGGTTTATGACAGTCCTGTCTTGAAATATTTTCAAGCTTGTATAATAGAGGGATGGAGAAGGGCAGCCTGATATAGCTGTCTCCTGGGAGGCTCTTGCAGAGCCTGCCATATACATAGGTAGATGCTCACAGATAACCATTGAACTGATCACAGGGTTCTCAATGGAGGATTTAGAGAGAGGACTGAAGGAGCTAAAGGGGTTTGTGGCCTCATAGGGAGAGTGACAACATCAACCAACCAGAGGTCTCAGGGTCTAAACCACCAGCCTGGGAACACATATGGAGGGACCCATAGCTCCAGCTATATATTTAGTGAAGGAAAGCCTTGTGAGAGAGGATGTCCTGTGAAGGCTGAATGCCCCAATGTGGGGAAATTCATGGGCAGGGAGGTAGAATTAGGTGGGTGGGGGCACACCCTCATAGAAGCAGGAGAAAATAAAATGAGATAGAAGGTTTCAGGGTAAGTGGGGAAAAGAAATAACGTCTGAAATGTAAATAAATAAAATATCCAATTTTTAAAAAGAAACGTCAGCAACTAGGATCAGAGGCCAACTGCCAGGAGATAGTTGGGAAATAAACTACACAGAGGTAAAGCCTGCACATATTTATACTAATATCTGCTAGTTTTTATAGATGTCTTTTTTGAATGGTAGATGCCTACCATACAAAAAAATGAGACTGCCAGTCTTCTGGAAGATATTATATCCAGTATGTTTTGCCTACCCTGCTTGGGTCTGACAATGAACCAGCCTTTATTTCTCCGTTTACTCCATCTTTAGCACAGGTACTAGAGACCACTAAAAATTGTATATGCACACCCCTGAGTTCAGGGCAGGAAGAGAGGATGAATTGGGCCTTGTAGGAGGCCTAGACAAAATTTAAACCTTGAAACTGGTGGTGACTGGATAACTCCTAAAAACTGGAAACTGGTGGTGACTGCATAACTCCTAAAGAAATAGAAGCAGTCATTAAAAATCTCCCCACCAGAAAATGTCCGGGGCCAGATGGTTTCAGTGCAGAATTCTACCAGACCTTCAAGGAAGACCTAATACCAATCCTCTCCAAGCTATTCTATCGAATAAAAACAGAAGGAACCCTACCCAATTCATTCTATGAAGCTACCATTATGCTCATACTTAAACCACAGAAAGACTCAACAAAGAAAGACCAATCTCTCTTATGAATATTGATGCAAAAATACTCAATAAAATTCTCGCAAACTGAATCCAACAACACATCAAAACAATTATCCATCAAGATCAAGTAGGCTTTATCCCAGGAATGCAGGGATGGTTCAATAGTCAGAAATCCATCAATGTAATCCACTACATAAATAAACTCAAAGAAAAAAACCACATGGACCTATCACTAGATGGTGAGAAAGCATTTGACAAAATCCAACATCCCTTCATGTCAAAAGTCTTGGAAAGATTAGGAATTCAAGGTCCATACCTAAACATAGTAAAAGCAATATACAGCAAGCCAGTAGCCAACATCAAACTAAATGGAGAGAAACTTGAAGCAATCCCACTAAGATCAGGGACTAGACAAGGCTGCCCACTCTCACCCTACCTATTCAATGTAGTACTAGAAGTCCTAGCTAGAGCAATTAGACATCAAAAGGAAGTTTAAGAGATACAAATAGGAAAGGAAGAAGTCAAAATTTCACTATTTGCAGATGACAGGATAGTATATTTAAGTGACCCTAAAACTTCCACCAGTGACTTCTAAACTTGATAAACAACTTTAGTAAAGTGGGTGCATATAAAATCAACTCAACCAAATCAGTAGCCTTCCTCTACTCAAAGGATAAACAAGCTGAGAAAGAAATTAAGGAAATGACACCCTTCACAATAGCCACAAATAAAACAAAATATCTTAGAGTGAATCTAACCAAGCAAGTGAAAGATCTGTATGACAAGAACTTCAAATCTCTGAAGAAAGAAATTGAAGATCTCAGAAGATGGAAAGATCTCCCATGCTCCTGGATTGGCAGGATTAACTTAGTAAAAATGGACATCTTGCCAAAAGCAATCTATAAATTCATTGCAATCCTCTGAAAATTCCAAATCAAGTCTTTATCCAGATAGAAAGAGCAATTTACAAATTCATTTGGAATAACAAAAAACCTAGGATAGCAAGAATTATTCTCAACAATAAAAGACCTTCTGGATGAATCACCATCCCTGACCTCAATCTGTATTACAGAACAATAGTGATAATAACTGCATGGTATTGGTATAGAGACAGGCAGGAAGATCAGTGGAATAGAATTGAAGACCCAGAAATGAACCCACACACCCATGGTCACTTGATCTTTGACAAGGGATCTAAAACCATCCAGTGGAAAAATGACAGTATTTTCAACAAGTGGTGCTGGCTCAACTGGAGGTCAGCATGTAGAAGAATGCAAATTAATTCATTCTTATCCCCTTGTACAAAGCTCAAGTCCAAGTGGATAAAAGACCTTCACATAAAGCCAGATACACTGAAACTAATAGAAGAGAAGGTGGGGAAGACCATCAAATACTTAGGCACAGAGGAAAAGTTCCTGAACAGAACAGCAATAGCTTATGCTCTAAAATCAAGAATCGACAAATGGGACATTATCAAGTTGCAAAGCTTCTGTAAGGCAAAGGACACTGTCAATAAGACAAAATGACAACTAACAAATTCGGAAAAGATCTTTACCAATCCTACATTCTATAGAGGGCTAATATTGAATATATACAAAGAACTCAAGAAATTAGACACCAGACAACAAAATAACCCCATTAAAATGGTGTACAGAGCTATACAAAGAATTCTCAACTGAGTAAACATGAATGGCTGAGAAGCACCTTAAGAAATGCTCAACATCCTTAGTCATCAGGGAAATGCAAATCAAAACAACACCGAGATACCACCTGATACCAGTCAGAATAGCTAAGATTAAAAACTCAGGTGATAGTAGATGGTGGCGAAGATGTGGAGAAAGAGGAACACTCCTCCATTGTTGGTGGGGTTGCAAGCTGGTACAAACACTCTGGAAGTCAGTCAGTCTGGCAGTTCCTCAGAATATTGGACATAGCACTACCTGGGGACCCAGCTATACCAATCCTGGGCATATACCCAGAAAATGCTCCAACATATAACAAAGCCATATGCTACACTATGTTCATAGCAGCCTTATTTATAATAGCCAAAAGCTGGAAAGAATCCAGATGCCCTTCAACAGAGGAATGGATACAAAAAATGTGGTACATTTACACAATGGAATATTACTCAGCTATTAAAAATAATGAATTGAAGAAATTCTTTGGTAGATGGATGGAACTAGAAAATATCATCCTGAGTGTGGTAACCCAATCACAAAAGAACACACATGGTATTTATTCACTGATAAGCAGAAATTAGCCCAAAAGTTTGAAACAACAAAGAATCAACTAACAGACCACATGAAGCTCATGAAGAAGGAAGAACAAGTGTGGATGCCTAGGTCTTTCTTAGAAGGAGTAACTAAATACCCATGAGAGCAAATATGGAGACAAAATGTGCGACAGAAACTGAAGGAGAGGTTGCATGGAGACCATTCCACCTGGGTAGTCATCCCATGTGCAGTCACCAGAAATGGACGCTGATATGGATGACAGGAATTGCATACTGACAGCAGCCTGATAAAGCTGTCGCCTTATTCGTTCCCCAGAGTCGGACATACCCAGAGGCAGATACTCAAAGCTAACCATTAATCTGATCAAGGGTACCCAATGGAAGAGTTGGAGAAAAGACTGAAGGAGCCGAAAGTTTGGTGGCCCCATGAGGAGAGCAACAATACCAACCAGCCAGAGTTCTCCAGGGTCTAAACCACCAGCCTAGGAGCACATAGAGAGGAACACATAACTCCAGATGTATAGGTAAAAGAGGATAGCCTTGTTGGGCATAGGTGGGAAAGGAGATCTTTGGTCCCATGAAGGCTGAGCACTGATTGGAGGGAATCTGAGGGTGGGGAGGTAGGAGTGAGTGTTAGGTGGGGACACACCCTCATAGAAGCAGGAGGAGGGCAGATGGGATAAGGGGTTTCTGGGTGGTGGGGGGAATGGGGTAAGGGGATAAAATTTGAAATGTAAATATTATATCCAATAAAAGAGAGGAAAAAAAGAAGAGCTGTTAGAACCAACATCTTTAATAAAATATCATACCTCTTTAAAAAATTATCTTGATACTAAAATTTGTTTTGAGAATTGTATATTACAGGATACACAGCCTTGGTGTATCTACTCATTAAGCAAACTGAGCAGACCTACTGAAACCTCTGAGGTCCTGAAATTCCATCTGGATGCAGTGAAAACATAGTGTCAGTGGATTATCAATTTACTCTTCTCCCCACCTCCCTTCTAATATCTCAATGCCCATAATCAGCTTGAAGAAGCTAATGAAGAGTCAGTGCCCCTATTCCCTGGGCTTGGGGACTAAGGTGGTAAATATTGGGCTATCTTTCTAGGGAAAAGTAGTGGTTTTGTGAGAATAGGGAGGATTAGCTAGGATTTATTGCATAGCCATAACCTAATGGTAGAAATCTGTATAATTATTATCAAGATGAAGTTATAATTTCTTAAATGGGACAAGTTTACTTTGATTACAAATTTAAGGTTTTCATTGGTAAGAGCTTCTTACTGATATAAAAGTGAGATGAATATTGATAGTCTCATAGGCATTGTACCTGTATAACACATTTAGGAATACAAGGCTTAGACCCATTCCTTCTTTAACTTTTTTAACAGATTTGAGATGGTTAGCCTGTGAGTTAAGGGAGTATAGCAAATTTATGGCTTGGAGTTCATTGTTAGGGTGTTTTCTATGTTTTATTTAGAAACAGCTGAGTGGAGTTAACAGACAACAGTCCAGATTACCTTACATGGATAGTTGGTTTTCAAAACGTCAGAAGTACACAGAATTGATGTTACAAACATTTTTTTAGTAATGTTCATTTTGATTAGAGACCTGTCTGCTCCTAACAGTTTCCTGTATTGAATTCTAAGAAGAAATTGAGCATCTTTGGAGTTACTCCAGTTGTGGTGAGACAGCCACTAGACAAGAATTGCCTCTTTCCTTCTACAGACAAATTACTGTCCAGAAAAGGACACACTTGCAGAATAGTCGACTGATTATATCTGCCTAGACAGAGTAATCAGCCCTTAATAATTCTGCAGCACTAAGGTCTGTCAGATGGTCCTGGGCCAGAAGGCTGAAGATCAGATGCTCCAACGTTTTGTAGTATAGGGACTGTCCTGGTGTTCAGAGGTCTCTATAAATTGGCTAAAGTTTAGAAACTATTCTTTGTGCTTCCCACAATTATAGTTAACTCAGTCATTCTGGATTTCTTGCTGGGGTTGAAAACTTATAGCCTCATAGCCAATCCTGGCTATTTACCTTGAGAGAAAAGATTTGAGTGGATGGTCATCAGCTGACATTCATCCTAAAGCCAGGTTCAGAACTAACTGTTTTAGTTAGGATAGATGACAGAGGTGCTGGTTAGTCAACAAAATGATGGACTGGGTATTAGGACTATCTTGTACCTCACTGGTACAAATTGGCATAATTATGCTCTAATTAATTTTGAGAGAAAAGTTTCATTCTAACAGGAAGGGTGATATGTAGGAGGAGCTAAGGTGGGAGGAGTACTGAGAGGAAGAGAAGGAGTAAGAAGAGGAGGAGAAGAAGGAGAGTAGAAGCTAGGTGATGAAAGAGAGAAAGAGGGGGGAAACAGGGAGGCAGATGTTCATGTATCTCCACCAGTCAAAGATAGTTGATATATCTAGGTTGGGTAGTGGGTTACACCTCTGATTTTACAATGCCAAACTTATAAAGCCTATGATTAACATTTAAAAAATGTATAAATGCAAAAAGAAAAAGGGGGCATGGGATAGAGGTTTTCTAAGGGGAGGGGGAATGGGGAAAGTGGATGGCATCTGAAGTGTAAATAAAATATCTAATAATAAATGGAAAAAAGAAAACAATAATTCAAATTCCCTAGTGCTGCTGTAAGATTTGAGTAAAGAAAATATGTAAAGCAATTAGTGGTTAAGCGCTAAGTCTTAGGCAATCAGAAATACTCAATATTACATTGCTTTGCAGTTAAGACATAATCTTTGTAAACAAATTGCTGTTTGTTTTGGTCATTATGTTTCATAAATCAGGATGCATTTTCAACAGGAGAACTTATAATCACTGTGACCCTGGTAGCAACATGGGCAGATGAGTTCTCTGTGCTTGTAGTTGTTTATAATATTGTCACTTTGGTGGATATTTGCACATAGTGGTGACTATGTGAGATTAGTGTAACTGGTAACTTAAGTGTATTTAAGAAGGTTATGTTATGGCTCCAAATTGAAACAAAAGCTGTAACATGAGCTAGCAGAGCACACAAAAAAGAGTATATGAACATTTAATAGTTGACTTACTCTTCTTTGCAACAATGCCAAAGAGAGGGGATCTAATGAAATTCACACACACACACACACACACACACACACACACTCACAATGTTCACAGGACCTCCTGCCTGAAGTTTCATAAACAACAAATGATTACTGTTAAAAGTAAACTCTTTGTTGGAGCAACCTGCCAGTTATGTAGACCACTTCAGTGACACAGCTTTTACTGCTGCATGTGGTTTTCAGCCTCTTTCAGTTGTCCTACCCCATTAAACTCATTGGCCCACCCAATCCAATTTGTGTGGAATTGTTTCCTTCATCTGTGTAAGTGACCAATCTGAGACAGATAGACATCGTTCCAGTCTTTCTAAGAAAAAGTAGATCACACCACCTGCAACTGATTTTTAAAGGCAGGCACACAAGTATGGTGGGAGAAACAGACATAAAAATTAAACACTTGTCTGTGACTTTGAAGCTTCCATCCGCTCAGACCCAGGTATAAACAATAGTGTTGCAGAAATATTTAAGCAGCTGGAGTTTCCTAAAACAGAGAGCATATGTGGACCTTCTACAGTCTGAAGAGAGAATAGGAGGAACATGTCGAGAAAGTAAAATAACTAAATAGAACATTAGTAAGCCTCTCCCCTTTTGCTCTGAAAAACAGAGCCCTACAGGGGGAGAAGAAAATGATCCAGGGTAAATTCAAATCTAAAAGGAGAAAATTCTTGAGACTTTTCTTTTTATTTGAACGAACCTCAGAAAAATAGATAAGCACCTTAAAGAAATACTATGGGTGTCCAAGGTTTGGTAGTAGTACATATAACATAAAGGTGTATTGTATTTGAAGGTGTCTGCAGGCTGAAGAACCTTGGAATTTTCCATGCCAGCATAGCACATAAGATGTAAATGATTATCCTTGGACATATGTTCAGTCTAATTCTGGATCTAGTTTCTCATGTCCTTGCTATGTCTGATTCTCACCCAGCACCCAATGCTTTTTTTATCATATGGAATATTGTGGTGGGAAACTAACACTGTCCTATCAAGGTAATCAACCTTACTGAATAAGACCCATTACAACTCAGTTCATGACTGCCTCTCTCATGGCTCATTTCTAGCTCATAAAAGAAGAAGTATTGCTTTTATAGAGCAGAGTAGAAACCTGGTCTTCTTTTTCAAATTCCAGTGAGTATAATATGATGAGTCTAATCATGATATTTTAATATATGTATATCATACCCTTTGCCCACATTTACTCCCACAAGAACACTGAGGTTAATCTACCCTAGAGAGTGAGACAAAATCAGCAACATAAAAAAATCACTGAATAAGTATATTATGATACTGCTTTAAGAGTGATAACTTTTTAGCTGCTTTGTTGACATTTAGTTGTCACAAAATAAGTAAATGTTTAAAGTATAAAATAAGATCTTTTAGCTTATATACATTTATATATAAATGTATATATGTATATATTTATAAATATGTATATATTTATATATTTATAATATATTTATATATATATATAAATGTATATATTTATATATACATTTATATACATTGTCTTATTCTATAAACTGTATATGGTCACCATCAAGATAATGAAGACATCCATAATTCTTAATATTTTCCTTTTGTAGTATCCTGTAGTTTTTGCACTTTTTATAATTAATGTGGAATTATACTCTTGAAAAAAAAAGAAAAAAGAAAGAAAAAAGATACCAAAAGGGGAGACATTCCTGGAGTTGGAAAACCAAGAAAAGAAATCAGGAGTCACAAATGCAAGCATCACAACAGAATACAAGAGATAGAAGAGAGAATCTCAGATGCAGAAGACACCATAGAAAACACTGACAATTTGCAAAAAGCTCCTAGCCCAAAACATCCAGGAAATCCACACACAATGAGAAGACCAAACATATGTATAATAGGTATAGAAGAGAGGGAAGATTCCCAGATTAAGGGCCAGTAAATATCTTCAACAAAATTATAGGAGAAACCTCCCCTAACCTAAAAAAAGAGATGCCCAAAACATATAAGAAGCCTACAGAACTCCAAATAGACTAGACCAGAAAAGAAATCCCTTTCATCATGGAATAGTCAAAAAACCAAATGCACAAAACAAAGAAAGAATATTAAAAGCAGTAAGGGAAAATGGTCAAGTAACATATAAAGGCAGACCTATCAGAATTACACTAGACTTCTCACCAGATACTATAAAAGCTAGAAGATACTGGACAGATGTCAAAGAGAACACAAATGCCAGCACAGGCTACTCTACCCAGAAAAACTCTCAATTACCATAGATGGAGACAACAATATATTTCATGACAAAACTAAATTTATACAATATCTTTCCACATATCCAGTCCTACAAATAGATGGAAAACTCCAAGACAAAGAGGGAAAAACACTCTAGAAAAAGCAAGAAAGTACTTTTCCAACAAACCAAAAAGAAGACAGCCACACAAACATAATTCTACCTCTAAAAAAATATTAGGAAGCAACAATCACTTTTTCTTAATAGCTCTTAACATAAGTGGACTCAATTCCCCAATAAAAAAACAGAGAGTAACAAACTGGATATGTAAACAGGACCCAGCATTTTGCTTCATACAGGAAACACACCTCTGTGACAAAGACAGATACTTTTTCAGAGTAAAAAGCTGGAAAATAATTTTCTAAGTGAATGATCACAAGAAACAAGCTGCAGTAGCCGTTCCAATAGCAATGAAATTTGATTTTAAAGCAAAAGTTATCAAAAAGATAAGGAAGGCCATTTCATACTCATCAAAGGAAAAATCTACTAAGATGAGCTCTCAATTCTGAACATTTATTCCCCAAATGCAAGGACTCCGACATTCATAAATGAAACTTACTAAAGCTCAAAGCACAAATTGCACCTCACAAAATAATAGTGGGAGACTTCAACACCCCACTCTCAGCAATGGAGAGATCATGGAAACAATCTAAAGAGAGACACATCGAAACTAAGAGAAGTTATGAACCAAATTGATTTAACAGATATCTATAAAACATGTCATCCTAAAACAATAGAATATATCTTCTTCTCAGACCCTCTTGGTACCTTCTCTGCAATTGACCATATAATCAGTCAATTATATAATCAACAAGCCTTAACAGATACTAGAAGCCTGAAAAAACCTCATGCATCATATCAGATCACCACAGAACAAATCTGGTCTTAAATAACAATAAAAAACAACAGAAAACCCACATACACATAGAATCTGAACAATGCTCTGCTCAGTGATAACTTGGACAAGGAAGAAACA
This sequence comes from Arvicanthis niloticus, assembly GCF_011762505.2. Lineage (NCBI taxonomy): Eukaryota > Metazoa > Chordata > Mammalia > Rodentia > Muridae > Arvicanthis > Arvicanthis niloticus. The sequence goes on along the minus strand of NC_047666.1, from coordinate 10,641,858 downwards.
AAGGAACTGAAGATGTTTTAGAATTTTATGAAAATGAAGGCATAGCATACCCAAACTTATGAAACACAATGAAGCAGTGACTAGAGGAAAACACATAGCTCTAAGTGCCTACAGAAAGAAACTGGAGAGAGCATACACTAGCAGCTTGACAGCACACCTGAAAGCTCTAGAACAAAAAGAAGCAAATAATCCCAAGAAAAGTAGAAAGCAGGAAATAATCAAACTCAGGTCTGAAATCAACCAAGTAGAAACAAAAGGAATTATAAAAAGTATCAACAAAACTAGAAGCTAGTTCTTTGAGAAAATCAACAAGATGGATAAATCCTTGGCCAGACTAAACAGAGGGCATGGAGAGAGTATCAAAATTAACAAAATACAAAAGGAAAGGGAGACATAACAACAGAAACCAAGGAAATTCAAGAATTCATTAGATACTACTACAAAAGCCTATACTCAACAAAACTCAAAAATCTGGATGAAATGGACAATTTTCTAGACAGATACCAGGTACCAAAGTTAAATCAGGAGCAGATAAACCATCTAAACAATCCCATAACACCTAAAGAAATAGCAGCAGTCATTAAAAGTCTCCCAATCAAAGAAAGCCCCGGACCAGATCGTTTTAGTGCACAATACTATCAGTCCTTCAAAGATGACCTAATCAATACTCTTCAAACTACTACACAAAACAGAAATAGAAGGAACACTACCCAATTAGTTCTATGAAGCCACAATTATGCTCATACCTAAACCACACAAAGACCCAACAAAGAGAAATTCAGACCAATCTCTTTTATGGATATCAATTCAAAAATACTCAATAAAATTCTTGCAAACCAAATCCAAGAACACATCAAAACAATCATAACCAAGTAGGTTTCATCACAGGGATGGTTTCAATATCCAAAAATCCATACTACTTTGACATTTCATTTAGAAATAAAAAACTCAGGGATCTAAATCTTAGGCTAGAACAAAGAAATAATTTCAAGCAGGAATATTAATCTTAGGCTATAACAAAGAAGTAGGCTTCAGGCATGAAAATGACTTTGGGCTAGGATAGGGAAGTAGGCTCAGATATTTTGGTGATCCTGATAAGCACTTAGAAACAGTGATCCCAGGACTTGCTTGTTCTTTGACTATTTGTGTTTATTGTCTTGCATGTTCCTTGCCTATTTGCATCTAAAGTATTGCTAGTTCCTCAATTTGGAACTGACCTCAATACCTGCATGAAATTAAAATATTATAAAAGCAAAAAGGAAAAGGAGGAATGGTATAGAAGCTTTATTGGGGGGGGGGAATGGGGAAAGGGGATAACATCTGAAATGTAAATTAGTAAAATATCCGAGAAAAAAAAGAGCTGAACCAGGACTCTGAGTTAGGATCCTACAGAGCTTTTTAAGCCTCAGATCTACAAATGTCTGAGCCAAGTGTTATTCCACCATCAGGAGTTAGGGATAGAAGATTTCTTTAGGAACATGTCTTTGTTTCACACTTATCCTGCTGCCATTGGTTGGCATATTCAACTCTGACAGGGGACTTGCCTCATCTAACATTCATGTCTTAACCCGCTAACCAGGATGTCAGTTACCCATGTACCTGTCTCTCTTCTGCCAAGTAAAATATCAGTTCCTAAGAAGGTCTTGGGAACTTAAACTATTTGACCCTTACTCAAAAAATGAAAATCTTCTTTTAAAAAGATGGGAGGAAACTCTTAAATTCAAATACTATAAAAGCTTATACACTTGTGCAGGAAGTGCTCCTAGGTGGTTTGGTCAGATCCAAACTCATTGTGAGTAGCTACACAAAGCAGTTTTATTGACTTCTATCATGATTGGAAAAGGGCACAGAACACAACAGAATATGTAATAAACTTGGGCATGAGAAAGTTTCCTAGTAGCAGGAGATACAACCTGTGAGAAAGTTTTCTTATATTAGTAATAGAACAAAACAGCAGGTAACAGTTACCTATGTCTTGATGTTTTACATAGGCTTTAACATTTCTTCTAGGCCTTAATAATTTAGCTAGACCTTAACAAGTTCTAATAGTGGTATGTGAAAACTAAATAACATTAACGTAAATATAACATATTCTACTGTTGTAATAATATTCTGGAAGCTTACTGACTTGTTGGCTAACCTAGGTCTAGACCTGGAAGCTTCTAGCCTCTGTATCAATCTAATCTAGGCCTAGAATGTTTTCAGCCTCTGAGACTTGCTGCTGAATAAGCTCACCTTTTCTTATTCTTTCTGAATTCAAGATCACTGTTTCAACTTAGCTCTTCTGGGCTGAAACTCCTCTACCAGATGATTTGTTCAATCTGGCTTTTCTCTCAGCATTAGAATTGCTCTGATAGACCTCAAACTAACTCTAGCAATCTATCCTAATCTTCTGACTTATTCTTAGTCTCTCTAAATTGGTCTTTACCTGTGTCTAGCTTGTTCTCTTCATAAAACTATCTCAGTAAAACCATCTTTTCCCCCTTTTCTGTGCTGCTCTACTCTCCCTATTAACTCTACTGCTCTCAATGAATTCTAATGTATTGTGTAGTTTACTCTCTTCTCCCAGTACTGTCTATCTCCTAAGTAGCTGCTCTTTCCTCTCTTTTCATGAGAATTGGGCATAGCCTATTCTGGTAAATCTTTCTCTTATTCATCACTTTTTCAGCCACTCAATAATACATCACTTTTAAACACGAGTCCTTCTACAAACTAATGTTACTTTTCTTGTGTGGGAATAAAGGTGCATACTAAAGGCATGTCTGTATTGCAGCCAGAGAGATTAAAAGTGTGTACTAAGGGCTGAGCCACATCCTAACTAGAAACAATTTAAAATACCATTTAATAGGATCTGATGGCAAAGATCAATAAAACAAGTGACAGCTCAATCTTGAAAGAATGTGAAGTAAAAGAAACACTCATACATTCCTAGTGGGAATGGAAATTCATCCAGCAACTTTGGATAACAGTGTGGTGGATCTTCAGAAAGAAATCTTCCACATTATCCAGTATACCACTCTTGGGCATATATCCCAAAAATATTTCATTCTACTACACAGACCTTTGTTTAGACATGTTCACTGCTGGTCTGTTTATAATAGCCAGAAATTGGGAAAAACCTAGATGTCCCTCAACAGAAGAATGGATAAAATACACACACACACACACACACACACACACACACACACACACACACACACACACACACCAATATGAATTTGACAAGCAAACATTAGAAAAAATCCTCCCCAGTGAGGAATCCTGGACTCAGAAAGATGAATATGAGATATATTCTTATATATGTGGAAATTAGTTGTAAAGTCAATGATAAGAAAATATAATCTGCTGGGGTTCAGAAATCTCCACATCAAACACTGATCTCAGTTAAGCAAGAACTGTTTATTGAATTTTAATGACCTTGATAGTGTTCAGACTATGGACATAGTTCACAAACGACTCTGAAACTATGACATCAAACAATTATCAGGGCAGGCGTTATATAGAAAAAAAACGTATTCAAAAGTTTAAAAAGCAAGAAGGGGAACAAAATTACATTTTGGCTTACTAGACAAAGTATCATAGGCTAATCTTTCAGCTTTAATTGGTCTTGAGAAAGGTAAGGTGGTAGATCAGTGGTGAAGATGGAATTTCAGACCATTGAGATAACAGACCATGATTGATGTGACCATAACTTTTTTGGCTTATCAATAGCATTCTTCAGTGTCAGCTGTGGATAATTATTTTTTGGAAGTGCCATCTGAGAACCTGAATTTTATTTCATCTTATGAGCAAAATGGAGAGTGAATACAAAGTGGCTACAGTTATGTTAAAGGAGGAGGCCTTAACACAATCCATAGAAACAAAGAAGGTGGGTATAAAGTACTGGACTAGGGGCAGAGGAACAGATAAATCTGTCATCCTAGCTGCAAATTTTTTTCACAAGGAAAACTAAAACTAGAAAGAAAGTGTGCCATGGGTCAGAAAATATTGAGTCAACAAATTTTCTTATGTAGTAGTTTTACATAGAATTATAATTTACTAAATGCTCACTCAATCTAAGTTGGGCATGTGGAACTGGATATAATTCTTTTTTCCAGATTTATTTACATTGTTCTTATATTTTTAATTCACCACATCTTGACATTAACAAACAGAATGGAAAACCAGTATGCAAAACCAAAATAATAATAATTAACAATAATAATACTTTTGGTTTGAGACCATCACCTACAGGAGGAATCACTGGAAGTGTCCGAGCCAATTGTTATCATGTTCAACTACAGACAAAACCACACAAGGTAGATTCATTGGGGGTTTTTTGGCATTTATTGGGCCAGCAAATTTTCTGTGTAGTAGCTTTACATAAAATTACAACTTACTAATTGCTCACTCAGCCTGAGTTGGGCATGTGGAACTGGGTATTGTTCAGAGGTATTAATTCTTAATATCATTTTGAAAATTCAAAACATGGTAGGATGAAAAAGCTAACAGTTCAGCTGGGACAGAAAGAACAACAGCCTTCACATGATTTTCTTTGTTGTGTATCAAGCACAACATTCACTAAATAATAATCATGAACTCTTTGTGACCTCTGTCACATAGACTCTAATGTATAAACCTTTTTCTTCTTGGCCAATTTTCAGCATGTTAGCTTCTACACTCAATTCCTTTGTCCTCCTTTTTAAAGCCTAGCTCATCCTTTCCTGATACTCAGTGCACTTCGGGACTTCTGGGCACTTCAAAGAGCTCCTCTCTGAGCTGTTTATGGCCAAATTTCTTATCTCAGGGCTGGGATCAGGTACCTCTTTGCAATGATAAACCTTGTTTGCACATCTGTGTTGCATTCAACCCAGGAACATCCCAGTCCCATAATCTTCTGTTCTATCATCTTGTTGATCTTTCTGTAAGAGGGTACTGTGTCTCCACTCATGATAAGAGGGAAACTGTGCTGCACTGAAGCAAAAGTACCAATGTCAATGAATAGAAAGTTAAGTTAAAAGTCACTAGAAAATAGAACAAAGTCAGTATAAACAAAAATATCTATTAACAGGACTATATGCAAAAATAGATGAGATGTGAGGCTTGGAGTGAAGCAAAAGATTTGGTCATTTGGGTAACCCAAGCTATGTGTCCTAAAGGGCTGCAAACTAAGATCCTCCCACCTCAGCTTCTTACATGTTTGGATTACTAGAAAACATTATCATGCCTGACAGAAGTGCAGTTCTTGATGCTACATACAAGACAAGTCAAAAGCTCCAAGAGCAATAAGAGCAGCTCATGGAAGCAGTAGAATAATATCAGAATTATTGTCTCCCACCAACAATAATCAGCCTTAAAGTAATAAATATGAGATTTGGGGATATTTAAAAATATATGGCTATTATTTTTATTATGGTAGCTTGCGATTTTTGTAACATGGTGATTTCCTTGAACACAATAAAGTACAGTAGTAACTGATCTCACCTTCTTCCTGGATGAGTGAGCAGATGATTAAATATTGATGTCATCATCCTTGAGTATATTCAGATGAGTATCATATGACCTCTGCTTCTATTTAAAGTGATGCTGTTTGATTGTGGTCCGAAGCTTTGAAGTACTACTTGGCATCTCCTTCCTTGGAGGTCTCACCACATAACAGATTTGATAACATGTTGGTAAGATGAGGTCTAGCTCATCTCTGCTAGGTAATCTTCATATGAATCCAGTGGTTATACAGTTTTGTTTTAGGGAGATTTCATTTTTTAATAACGGTTTTTAGCTGACATTCATGGAGCGAATGAATTCTTAGTATTGTGCTACTAGTGAAAGAAAATCCTACGTAAGAGTGTGTGTTTTACAGAGCTGTGTCACACCATCCTTTGGGCCCTCCACTGGAAAAATAGAATCAAGTCTCAAATAATTCCTTTTAATTGTATTCTCTAGTATTATAGATGTAGGACAGTACTATATCATACTTCTGTGAATGTAAAATAGCTTGTACCTGCTTTATGATATGTGGTAGTGACCATGATTTATCAGAGCTGTTTTTAATGTTGCTGAGAATGTTTTCTTTCCAGATAATGATTAAGAAACTAATTTTAAAAAAAATTATTCAAAGTACCACAAGAGTAACAGAACTGTGCTGTTTTCTGGGGGTTTCTTATTTAATTATTTTTAATGGAGTGTGCTGGATGTCTCTACAATTTTGTTTAAAATGACTGATAAACCTGGAAAAGCTGTTGCTGATATTGATGCATAACATACTGCTATTATTGGTCTCTCCCTCTCTCTCTCTCTCTCTCTCTCTCTCTCTCTCTCTCTATATATATATATATATATATATATATATATATATATATATATAATATTTGGAAACTTTAGCTGTGCACTCAACTTTGGAAAAATGTATCCCAGTTTACTGTGTTGAGTTGGCATTGCACAGAAATTAGCAGCCATATTTATCTAGAAATGTTGAAGTTATTTTTTTTCAATTTGTATAGTGGTAATGCACTGTATTAAATATGTATGGTCTTATCTATGTAGGTTTGATTACAAAATCTAATAAAGTATTCTCTAAATAAAAAAATGTATGGGTCTTGGCCTGAATAGTATAGACTGCAGAATATAGAAATATTTTTATTCTGGACATAAATGAGAAATATCATATCACATAAAATTCCACATTATAACAAGTCAACATTCTAATTTTGAGTATAAAAATCAATGAAATGTGAGCATACCACAAAAAATAAAATGTGAAGAATAACTTGTAAATTTTATGCAATGTATATTTGGCTTGCCCTGTTTATCTCATCTTTGAACTGCAGCTGGTTCAGTACAGTGAATGTGTACAATAAAACAAAAGGATCCATCTCTATATGGCAGAGACCTGGAAAGAAAAACAGTGAGCATAAGCTGAGGATGGAATTGTCCATCTTTCCTTTGTCCTCACTCTTTCCTCACTTCTTTCTTTCTCATTCTTTCTTCTTCCCTCTTCTTCCCTTCTCTGGTTCTTCTCTTTCTCTTCTTCCTTCCTGCCTCCCTCTCCCTCCTTTCTTTCTACTCTCCCCATTCAATTTGTCTTACTGTTCCTTATTTTTATAAGGCTTCTTACAACTTTTTTTATTTTTTTATTAAATTAAAATACTACTGTGTCACTTACCACCTTAAAATATAGCTAGGAAATCCAACCTTCTGCCTGGTTAAACCTAGAAATGGGACAGCAGTCTTGGAATATAAAGAAATACTCACTTCTGTTTATATTTGCATACATGTCTAACTTTTCATCTATCTGTATTACAATTTCTCTTGGGGAAGAATCTACAGTTTTCTTAAATAGCTTTTTATCACCATGACAAAATACAAGACTTCTGTCTTTTAATAATCTTGGATGTTTTGAAGAACTGTACAAAATATGTATCTGTGCACATCTGCATTACATGCTTCTTTTCTTCATTTATAAACTTGTTCATACGCTGCAGAATTATTTCTGTTCAATAAAAAGAACTTCCTCTCACTGGCTTTACTAAAAGGCAATGGGCAGACAGGGTGGCTCTGTGAGCAAAGTGCTTGTCACATAGGTGTGAGGACCTGGTTCACTCCCAGGTAGACATATAAACCCAGACATTGCAGCAGCATAGACTGTATTTGGAGTGATTCTATGGCAAGATGAGAGATGGAAGGAAACAAGAGAATCCTCACAAAAACCTGGCCTAGAAAGCATTTCATGAGTAGTGGTGAACAACAACAGACCTTGTCTGAGATCCACACCCAAACTTGTCTGGTGATCTCTACCCACATATCATGGCAAGAGAAGTTGCCTTCAAAAATTAACATGAACTAATATAAAAACATACAAAGACACATCACACACATCTAAAACATGGATCTAAAAAATAAGGAAGTATGCCAAGAATTAAGTTACTTTTCTTCACTGAATCATTTTTCTCTATTCCGTCTCGGATAATGCTTTCATTGGGTGTGTACAAATTTGAAGGATCATGTTGTTCTTGAAATAACTTACATTCTTTACATAGTGCATCCACAATGCACTCCCTGACTTCACAACTCAAAAAGACTAAGAGGGCAAATATTTAATAGAGTAAACTGCAAGGAAAATCAGTTTGGTGGAGGTGAGCACCTTTAATCCCAGAATTCAGAAGGCAGAGCCAGGAGAATCTGGTCTAAAGAATGAGCTTCAGGACAACAAAGAATAGAGATATTCTGACTCCAAAAACCATGTATTTAGAAGGGTCCTTTAAGACACATGAGTTGCTCAAGTAAATTTTCTGCTGACACCAACTCTCTGTGGGTGAAACAGGAGCAGGTACCCTTGGAGCAGCAGCACACTCTGCTGAGCAGATTTGCATATGGAGTCATTATATAACAGCTCAGGCTCCTTTAGGGGCAGCTGTCAGGAGCCTAAGAAGCATTCTCTCTTCCAGTTCTCAGAGATGGAGACAGACACACTGTTCCTATGGGTGCTGCTGCTCTGGGTTTCAGGTGAGGATGCAGAGAAGTGTTGGGAGCAACCTCTGTGTCCATCATGACTTTCCATGCCTCTGGGTTCTTGATCATTATAATTGGGGCATTTGTAATTGGTTTTAAGTTTCCCCATTCCTTTTGATTTCCTGATTTCTCATAGTGATATCCACAGTACTCTTGAAACTTTTTAAAGGAAAAGGTCCTCTGCTGAGAAGATTTTTATAAATATGTAACAATAGTCTGTGTGTTTGTCTTCCAGAATCCCATGGTGACATTGAGCTGACCCAGTCTCCAGCTTCTTTGGCTGTCATTGTAGGGCAGAGGGCCACCATCTCCTGCAGGGCCAGTGAAAGTGTCTGTGTATCTAGGTATAGTTATATGCACTGGTACCAACAGAAACTAGGACAGCCACCCAAACTCCTCATCTATGGTGCATCCAACCTAGCATCTGGGGTTCCTCCCAGGTTCAGTGGCAGTGGGTCTGGGACAGACTACACCCTCACTATCAGTCCTGTGGAGGCTGATGATGATGGAGACTATTACTGTCAGCAAGGTTTGAAGAGTCCTCCCACAGTGCTCCAAGGCTGAACAAAAACCTCCTGGGGTTGCAGCTCACTTGGGCTGTCTCTCAGTTCTCTCTTACTCTATGGCATCTCAACACAGATCTCTAGGCATGTTTAGCAAAATATCTCAAATAATGAAATAAAATCTATAAACACATATGTATGTGTGTCCCATCCTTCATGCTTTAATAGCTTATTTCCCAACAAAATATATCATTGTTTTAATTATTATTTATCATCTAAATTTTTATCAACACATTTATCTTTAGATGACTTTCCCTTATCCTCTAACTCCTTGACCACATTTCTGCCTATTCCTTTGCCCTCAACATCCTCCTTTAACTTTCCAGTCACTGAGGATTTATTGTCTCTCATTTTTTATTCTGGAATTAAAAAGAGGGAATAAATACAAACTACGTTACTGAAAAATAGTGTAAGCCAAAGTATGTGTGTGTGTGTCGGTGTGTCTGTGTCTGTGTCTGTGTCTGTGTCTGTGTCTGTGTCTGTGTCTGTGTCTGTGTGATTCTTTGTCTGTGTATGTCTCTGTGTATGTGAGTGTCAAAAAACAACCTACAGAAGTTACTTCTTTCATTGCACCAGGTTCAGTCTAGGATTCAAACTCAGGTCATCAGTCTTCTGTGAGCATGCTTCCTGGAACAGGGTGAGTAAACATGCCAATTTGAGATATTATTTCTTACCCTTAAATTATTTATTTTCATTTTAAATTGTGTACCTGGAGAGAAGGGTACAAGTGTCAGTTCTCATAGAAGTCAAAAGATAGCATCAGATCCCAGGGAACTGAAGATACAAGAGAATTCAAACTAGTTGATGTGGGTGCTGGAAACTAAACTGGAATACTCTGCAAGATCAAAAAGTGCTCTGAACTGCTGCTGACTTACTCATTCACCTCCAATCTACCATTTATTAAGGTACTCCTGTAGATTTAGTAACCCCTTTTCCCTAGAACAGTGGAAGATTGATGGGAGCATAGTTGTCCATCATCTAAGTTAAATAGTTCATTGAGTAGCTAAGCTTGTCAGTTAGTTAATTTTTCAGATTCAGGTTTACATTCTCATCTCAGTCTTTTTATTCTCCAATTGCTTTTATTTTCTGGCCCTCACAAACAGCCTGCTATAGTTACTTAGAAACATAAGCTGTGCTACAATTATTTTATACTTTTGTTCCAGCATCTCTATCTCTAGTTCTATCCCCAAATTAAGATTTAATATCTGATTTATTGCTTGTCTTTTTGTTTTGATCCAATATTTTTATTTATTCAGCTTCTATATTTGTGTTCAATGTCTTCCTGCTCTTTTTCCTTCCTTCCTTTCTTCCTTATCTTCTTCATCCTTTGTGTACTATGTATAAAACATGTGAGTGAAAGTAACATATAGTGCATGTGTAGAACAAAGGACAATACTGGGTGTTTGTCTTCAAATTCCACCTTGTTTGAGACAGGGTGTCATCAGAAAACTTTCCAGACATGGGATTCATGGGAGAGAAGACTTAATGGATACCTTCTCTTTGCAGACAGACAATGAGCCCTCATAAACTTGGACTTCTCTGAAGTACTGAGTACTCTTTGGTTCTGCATCCCTAAGAGAGATGCTTTTTTTACTGCACTATGGCTTGATGTGCTTATAAGCTAGAAAACAGAGACAATGGCTTCCTAAGTGAAGTACTGATTATAATACTATCTTCCAACTAGAACTATCCAACCATGAGGCTGGAAAATGATCTGAGGTCCCCAGTATGTACTTATGTTTTGCTTTCCTGGAAGAGTTAAATCTCTTTAGACAGACACTGTTCCAAGGAATCTACCCTGCTAGCCTCCTCCAGTACTGCATCTGTGGTGATCAATCCTCTCTGAGAGAAACACATGTGGAATCCTCTGTGTGCTCTCTCCAAGTCATCCTGCCCACTATCTCCAGGTTCATTCTGAGGGTCACCTCCTCTAATCAACCACTCCCAACTGATCCCCAACTTTTTCTTTCCTATTAAGGAAAATGTCAAGGAAACTTTTGCTCTTCAGAATACAAATCCCCTTTACTTACAAAACTTACATCAAATTAAATCTGACTTTAGAGATTTTCAGTTGACCCTGACCAATACCCTGAAGCTTTCCAAAATCTCACCCTGGTAATGGATATAAGCTACAAAAAGATAATGTTAGTTTTATGGCTGAAAAATATAAGTTCAGGAAAACAAGTTGTTTCCAGGCTGCTGAATCTTGTGCTGATGTTCTTGGTCCACCTTACCAGTTCTTTTGTGAGGGAGGAAAAAGACCCCACAGTCAAGGAGTTCATTTCCTAAGAAAACCTTTAATGGGTCCATGACAGTCCTGTCTTGGGACAGTAAGATATATATTTTCAAGCTTTTATAGTAGAGGAATTAAGAAGGGCAGCCTGATACACCTGTCTCCTGGGATGCTCTGCCAGACCTTGACATATACAGAGGTGGATGCTCACAGCTAACCATGGTACTGATCACAGGGTTCCCAATGAAGGAGTTAGAGAGAAGAGGACTGAAGGAGATAAAGAGGTTTGCATCCCCATGGGAGAGTGACAATACCAACCACCCAGAGCTCTAATGGTCTAAACCACCAGTCTTGGAACACACATGGAGGGACCCATGGCTCCAGCTGTATATGTAGTGAAGGATGGCCTTGTGGGAGAGGATGTCCTTGGTCCCATGAAGGCTGAATGCCCCAGTGTGGGAGAATTTGAAGGCAGGGAGGTAGGAGTAGGTGGGTGGTTGAAGGAACACACTCATAGAAGCAGGAGGAGAAAAAATGAGATAGAAGGTTTCAGAGGGAATGTAGAAAGGGGATAACATCTGAAATGTAAATAAATAAAATATCCAATTATAAAAAGAAAAATAAAAGTAATCAGGATCAGAGGCCAATGGCCAGGAGCTATGAACTACACAGAGGTAAAAGCCTGCATATATAGATACAAATATCCAAAGGTTTTTTTTTTCGTGTTTTAATAAAACTTTATTCACAGAAACAGGCAGCTGTGGATATTATACCTACAAGCATAATGATTGTTCTTAACAGATAGTTAGGTGCTTGCTTCATAAGCCCATGCCTGTTTCCAGAGCCCATGTAAGAAATATCAGGGGGCAGCATATGTCTGGACAGGTAGAGACAGGAGAATCCCAGGAGCTTGTTGTCCAGCCAGACAAATCAAATGAGTGTATTCCAAGTTCAGTGAGACTCTGTCTCAATAATAAAATAAATAGGCATTAAGATGGCTCAGTGGGAAACAGACAGACAAACAAATAAGCTAGCAGCCAGGCTGATGCCTTGATTTCAACCACATGATAAATATGGTAGAAAAAATCAAAGTATAAGTCATTCTCTGTCATCCAGGTATATGCCTTGGCATGCATACCTCCCAAAACTGTGGATAACAATTGTTGAAAACACCCCAAATCAACTTCAGATAGCCATGCCACACACACCAATACATGTACACATTTATACATACACATGAACAAAAATATATGAGTCATGCACATAAAAAATATTGTCTTCATAGCAACTCATTCTTAATTCAACCAACCTTGTTGAAGGTGGTGGCTTAGGAGTGCTGTACTCATTTCACTAGTGAAGAAATGGAATTGAGACAGCCTCTGTGGTTAAGGCAGCTGCCAAGGTGTCACCTCTGTATGGGGACACATGTCTTATCCTGAACTCTGGTGTGTTCTTCACTGAATATCACAAGGTATAGTTCTTGAATATGGAAGCCAGTGTCCTACAACTATCAAGCAGGAGTTAGACAAGAAAAGCCTGGAAAAGAGAGAGGGCAGCTGCCAAAGACTGTTCAGTGCTCTTTGGAAGAAAGGTCTCTGGCTGTCTTGCAGAATGTGGCTTTTAATTTACACGTAGTCCTAAGAGCTCCGACCATCTGATTTGTCATATGACACATTAGAAACAGCAAAGCATAAGCAGGAGGTGGCTGGTGACAGGCACACCTGACAGCAGAAGGCACAGCTGATGGGAGACTAATGTGTATTAAGGCTGAAGCAGGCTTCTGAGCTTAGGAAAGATAGCTGGGAAACACAGTACTTAAATCATTTCTACTATGAATATTAAACTTCTTGTCCCATGATTTTTTCCATAATGGACTTATTAGAACTACCTGGAAAACTCTTGATGAGCAATGCTGTTGTCTAATTAGGGGATTTATTTTCATGGTTTCAATGAAAATAGCAATATTAATAATAATAATAATAATAATAATAATAATAATAATAATAATAATAATTTTGTTGTTTTATTTTATTTTATATTTTATTTACATTTCAGATGCCACCCCCTTTCCCCATTCCCCCTCCCTAGAAAACCCCTGTTCCATGCCCCCCTTTCCTTTTTGCTTTTATACAATTTCTTAAAATTTTAATCAAAGGATTTATAAATTTGGTAATGCTCAATCAGAAGTGTAACCCAATACCCAACCTAGATATAAAAACTATCTTTGACACTTGAACATCTGCTTCCATACTCCCCTCTTTCTCTCTCTCATCACCTAGCTTCTCTCCTTCATCTTCTCTCCTTACTCCATCTCTTCCTCTCAGTACTCCTTCCCACTTAGCTCCTCCTACATATCACTCTTCCTGTTAAAGTAAAACTTTTCTCTCAAAATACAATTAGAGCATACTTATTCCTAATTGTACCAGTGAGGTACAAGATAGTCCTAATACCCAGTCCATCATTTTGTTGACTAACCAGAACCTCTGTCATCTCTCCTAACTAAAACACTTAGTTCTGAACCTGGCTTTTCTTTTGGCTTTAGAATAAATGTCAGCTGAAAACCATCTACTCAGATCTTTTCTCTCAAAGTAAATAGCTAGGACTGGCTATGAGACTATAGGTCTTCAACCCTGTCAGAAATCCAGAATGACTGAGTTAACTGAAATTATGGGAAGCACTAAACATAGCTTCTAAAACTTAGCCAATGTATAGAGACCTCTGAACACCCGGAAAGACCCTACACTAACAAATGTTGGAGCATCAAATCTTCAGCCTTCTGGTCCAGAATCATCTGACAGACCTTAGTGATGCAGAATTATTAAGGGCTGATTACTCTGTCTAGGCAGATATAATCAGTCGACTATTCTACAAGTGTGTTCTTCTCTGGACAGTAATTTGTCTGTAGATGGAAAGAGGCAATTCTTGCCTAGTGGCTGTCACTGCACAACTGGAGTATCTCCAAAGATGCTCACTTTCTTCTTAGAATCCACAACAGGAAGCTGTCAGGAGCAGACAGGTCTCTAATCAGAATGAACATTAATAGATAAATATTTTTAACGTCAGTTCTACGGACTTCTGACATTTAGAAAACCAACTATCCATGTAAGGTAACCTGGACTGTTGTCTGTTCACTCCTCTAAGCTATTTCTAAATAAAATATGGAAAACATCCTAACAACTCAAAACAATGAATCTGCTATAGTCCCTTAACTCATAAGTTAACCATCCCAGATCAGTTAAAAAAGTTAAAGAAGGACTGGGACTAGGCCTTGTATTCCTAAATGTGTTATACAGGCACAATGCCCATGAGAGTATCAATATTCATCTCACTTTTATATCAATAAGAAGCTCTTACCAATGAAAGCCTTAAATTTGAAATCAAAGTAAATTTTGTACCATTTAAGAAATTATAATTTTATCTTGATATTAATTATACAGATTTCTACCAATAGGTTATGGCTATGCAATAAGTCCTAGCCAATCCTCCCTGTTCCAACGAAACCACTACTTTTCCCTAGAAAGATAGACCATTATTAACCACATTAGTCCCCAAACCCAGGGAATAGGGGTGCTGACTCTTCTATAACTTCTTCAAGCTGATTATGGGCATTGAGATATTAGAAGAGGGGTGAGGGGACAAGTAAGTTGATAAGCCTCTGACACTGTTTTCACTGCATCCAGATGGAATTCCAGGACATCAGAGGTTTGGGCAGGTCTGCTTAGTATGCTTGATGAGTAGATACACCAAGGCTGTGTATTCTGCAATATACAATTCTCAGAACAAGTTTTAGTATCAAGAAAATTTTTTCCCTAGAGGGCTGACATTTTTTAAAAGATGCTGGTTCTAACAATTTTTTCCCTTTTTAAAATTGGTTGTAATATTTACATTTCAGATTTTATCCCCTTACCCCACTTCGTCCCACCACACAGAAACCTCCTATCCCATCCCCAGTCCTTATGCTTCTATGAGGCAGTGCCCGCAACTATCCCCCCACTACCCCTTCCCCAGCATCACATTGCCCCCACTCTGTGTTCATTTTTTTATGGGAACAAGAAACTCCTATCTCACCTATGACCAAGATCATCCTCACCTACATATACCACTGGAGTCATGGGTTCCTCCCTATGTGTTCCCAGGCTGGTGGTTTAGACCCTGGGTGGCTCTGGTTGTTTGGTATTGTTGCTTTCCTCCTGGGGTCACAAACCCTTTCTGCTCCTTCAGTCCTCTCTCTAAGTTCTCCATTGGGAAACTCCTGATCATATCAGTGTTTAACTGTGAGCATCGTCCTCTGAGTATATTAGTCTTGGGCAGACCTCTAAGGAGACAGCTATATCATGTTCCTGAGAGCATGCACTTCCAGCCTTCCACATCAGTGTTTAGCTTAGGTGGCTGTGCATGGGATGAATACCCAGGTGGAATGGTCTCCTGATGGCCCCCTCCTTCAGTTTCTGTCCCATGTTTTATTTCCATATTTGCTCCCTTGAGCATTTTTGTTACTCATTCTAAGTAGAACTGAGGAATCCCCTCTTGGTTTTCCTTTTCATGAGCTTCATGTGGTCTGTGGGTTGAGTCTTCCCTATTCCAAGCTTTTGGGCTAACATCTGCTTAACAGTGAGTAAATATCATGTGTGTTCTTTTGTGATTGGGTTAACTCACTCAAGATGATAATTTCTAGATCCATCCATTTACCTAAAAATTTCTCGAATTCATTATTTTTAATAGCTGAGTAATACTCCATTGCGTAGATGTACCACATTTTTGTATCCATTCCTCTGTTGAGGGACATCTTGGTTCTTTCCAGCTTCTGGCTATTATAAATAAGGCTGCTATGAACATAGTGGAGCATATGTCCTTGTTATATGTTGGAGCATCTTCTGGGTATATGCCCAGGAGTGGTATAGCTGGATTCTTAGGTAGTGCTATGTCCAGTTTTCTGAGGAACCACCAGACTGGTTTCCAGAGTGGTTGTACCAGCTTGCAATCCCACCAACAATGGAGGAGTGTTCCTCTTTCTCCGCATCCTCACCAGCATCTACTATCACCTAAGTTTTGGATCTTAGCCATTCTGATTGGTGTGAGGTGGTATCTCAAGGTTGTTTTGATTTACATTTCCCTGATGACTAAGGATGTTGAACATTTCTTAAGGTGCTTCTCAGCCATTCGAGTTTCATCTGTTGAGAATTCTTTGTTTAGCTCTGTACCCCAAATTTAATAGGGTTATATGGTTGTCTGGAGTATAATTTCTTGACTTCTTTGTATATCTTGGATATTAGCCCTCTATCGGATGTAGGATTGATTAAGATCTTTTCCCAATCTGTTGGTTGCCATTTTGTCTTGTCTACAATGTCCTTTGCCTTACAGAAGCTTTGCATTTTGATAATGTCCCATTTGTCAATTCTTGATCTTAGAACATAAGCCATTGGTGTTCTGTTCAGGAACTTTCCCCCTGTGCCTAGGTATTCGATGGACATTCCCACCTTCTCTTCTATTAGTTTCAGTGTATCTGGTTTTAAGTTAATGTCTCTTATCCACTTGGATTTGAGCTTTTTACAAGGAGATATGAATGGATTGATTTGCATCCTTCAAATGTAGACCTCCAGTTGAACCAGCACCATTTACTGAAAATGCTGTCCGTTTTCTACTGGATTGTTTTAGCTCCTTTGTCAAAGATCAAGTGACCATAGGTATGTGGGCTCATTTCTGGATCTTCAATTTTATTCCACTGATCTTCCTGCCTGTCTCTGTACCAATACCATGCAGTTTTTATTACCCTGTAGTGCAGTTTGAGGTCAGGGACAGTGATTCCCCCAGAAGTTCTTTTGTTGTTGAGAACAGTTCTCGCTATCCTGGGTTTTTTGTTGTTCCAAATAAATTTGCAAATTGCTCTTTCTATCTCTATGAAGAATTGATTTGGAATTTTGATCTGGATTGCATTGAATCTATAGATTGCTTTTGGCAAGATGGTCATTTTTACTAAATCAATCCTGCCAATCCAGGAGCATGGGAGATCTTCCCATCTTCTGAGATCTTCTTCAATTTCTTTCTTCAGAGACTTGAAATTCTTGCCATACAGATCTTTTACTTGCTCCGTTAGATTCACTCCAAGATATTTTATTTTATTTGTGGTTATTGTGAAGGGTGTCATTTCCTGAATTTCTTTCTCAGCCTGTTTATCTTTTGAGTAGATGAAGGCTACTGATTTGTTTGAGTTGATTTTATATCCAGCCACTTTACTGAAGTTGTTTATCAGGTTTAGGAGTTTTCTGGTGGAAGTTTTAGGGTCACTTGAGTATACTATCATATCATCTGCAAATAGTGAAATTTTGACTTCTTCCTTTCCTATTTGTATCCCTTTGACGTCCTTTCATTGTCTAATTGCTCTAGCTAGGACTTCTAGTACTATATTGAATAGGTAGGGTGAGAGTGGGCAGCCTTGTCTAGTCCCTGATCTTAGTGGGATTGCTTCAAGTTTTTCTCCATTTAGTTTGATATTGGCTACTGGCTTGCTGTATATTGCATTTACTATGTTTAGGTATGGATCTTGAATTCTTAATCTTTCTATGACTTTTAACATGAAGGGATGTTGAATTTTTTCAAATGCTTTCTCAGCATCTAGTGAGATAATCATGTGGTTTTTTTCTTTGAGTTTATTTATGTAGTGGATTACATTGATGGATTTCTGACTATTGAACCATCCCTGCATTCCTGGGATAAAGCCTACTTGATCATGATGGATAATTGTTCTGGTGTGTTTTTGGATTTGGTTTGCAAGAATTTTTTTTATTTTTATTTACATTTTATTTATGTTTCAGATGCCATCCCCTTTCCCCATTTCCCTTCCCTACAAAACCCCTATCCCATGCCCCCTTTTACTTTTTGCTTTTATACAATTTTTAAATGTTAATCAAAGACTTTATAAGTTTGGTAATGCTCGATCAGAAGTGTAACCCAATACCCAACCTAGATATATGAACTATCTTTGACTGGTGGAGACCCATGAACATCTGCCTCCATGCCCCCCTCTCTCTTTTTTTCTCTCATCACCTAGCTTCTTCTCACCTTCATCTCCTCTCCTTACTTTATCTCTTCCTCTCAGTACTCCTTCCCCCTTAGCTCCTCCTACCTATCACCCTTCCTGTTAAAATAAAACTATTTTCCTCAAAATACCATTAGATCATACTTATTCCTAATTGTATCAGTGAGGTACAAGGTAGTCCTAATGCCCAGTCCTTTATTTTTGTGGACTAACCAGAACGTCTGTTATCTCTCCTAACTAAAACACTTAGTTTTGAACCTGCCTTCTTTCTTGGCTTTAGAATGAATGTCACCTGAAAACCATTTATTCATATCTTTTCTCTCAATGTAAATAGCCAGGATTGCCTGTGAGGCTATAGGTCTTCAACCCTGTCAGAAATCCAGAATGACTGAGTTAACTGAAATTATGGGAAGCACTAAGCATAGCTTCTAAGACTTTGCCAATTTATAGAGACTGCTGAACACCTGGACAGCCCCTATACTACTGAATGTTGCAGCATCAAATCTTCAGCCTTCTGGCCCAGAATCATCTGACAGACCTTAGTGATGCAGAATTATTAAGGGCTGATTACTCTGTCTAGGCAGATATAATCAGTCAACTATTCTGCATGTGTGTCCTTTTCTGGACAGTAATTTGTCTGTAGATGGAAAGAGGCAATTCTTGCCTGGTGGCTGTCACCGCACAACTGGAGTATCTCCAAGGATGCTCAATTTTTTCTTAGAATCCGTGACAGGAAGCTGTCAGGAGTAGACAGGTCTCTAATCAAAATGAACATCAATATATAAATATTTGTAACATCAATTCTATTGATTTCTGACATTTTGAAAACCAACTATCCATGTAAGGTAACCTGGACTGTTGTCTGTTAACTCCTCTCAGCTATTTCTAAATAAAATACAGAAAAAACCCTAACATTAAACTCAAAGCCATGAATATGCTATAGTCCGTCAACTCATAGGCTAACCATCCCGAATCAGTTAAAAAAGTTAAAGAAGGACTAGGTCTAAGCCTTACATTCCTAAATGTGTTATACAGGCACAATGCCCATGAGATTATCCATATTCATCTCACTTTTATATCAATAGGAAGCTTGTACCAATGAAAACCATAACTTTGAAATCAAAGTAAATTTCGTACCCTTTAAGAAATTATAGCTTCATCTTGATATTAATTATACAGATTTCTACCAATAGGTTGTGGCTATGCAATAAGTCCTAGCTAGTCCTCCCTGTTCCAACAAAACCACTACTTTTCCTGCTTTTTCATTGTCTCAACTTAGCTGGCCTGGATCTTGTTTTTTAGACAGACCTTGAAATCAGAGATCTGCATGCCTGTCTTCTGGGATTAATGGTGGTTACCATCTTCCTTGAACTTAAGCTTTTCATCACCTAGAACTTGCTCTGTCCCAAGCTGGCCTTCAACACTGAGATCTGGTTGGCTATATCTCCTCGATTAAAGATGTGTATCACTACATCTGGATCAAAATTTAGCTGGGTAGACTCTTGCCTTAATCTTCTATCACCTATAACACAGGAGTCAACTCCATTTCACTTCCTGGTGTCTCTTTAATACTTGAACCATATATTATATTCTTCCCTTCTATGGTTACTATGCTTGTTCAAAATGATCTTCATGAAACTCAACAAGAGAACAAAGTCTCTGCTGCCTTTTTGAGATTTTCTTTGTCAATGCAATTAATATAAATCTCTTTACTTTGCCTTACATAGACTCTTCAGACAAAGGCAAAAAGCAGCAACATTCTTCACAAAATACCATAAAAACGGCCTGTATGCCACATATTGAAATTCTTCTTGGACACACTTGTCCTTGGTCTACACAGTTTAAATTATTCTAAGCAACAAAATCTTCTATATTTCTACTAGGGTAGCCAATTATGTCCCATTAAATCATTCCACAGACTACGAAATCCAAAGTGTCCAAATCCACATTCTTTCAAACAAAAGCATAGTTAGGCTTGTTACAGCAATACCCTAGTCTCTGGTACCAACTTCTGTCTTAGAGTTTAACAGACATCATGACTAAGACAAGTCTTATAAAGGACAACATTTTCTTGGGACTGGCTTATCAGTTCAGTGGTTCAGTCCATTATTATCAAGGTGGGAGACTGTCAGCATCTAGGCATGTATGAGGCATGTTTATTATTTTGTATCTGGCCTCTCAGAACAGTTGCTTTAGTTTTCAATGACCCAGGTGTGAATCTTGATGAATCTGATGAATGGATTGTTTAGTGAACTTTATAGGTAAAAGTGTGCAGCCCTCTGCAGTGTGTAGCAATGTATTTCTGCTGTAAATGTCTTGAGAGTTCTACTACTTCATCTGAAGGCTGCTAGTGGAAGATGCACTTCCAGTCTTCTAAGATGAAGGTCTTAAGCTCATGCCCACAGACACACTTACTCCAACAAGGTTATAACTCCTAGTAGTGTCACTCCATGGGCAAAGCATCTACAAACCATCACAGGGAGTTACATGGTGAGTATGGAGAAGGTAGAGATGAGTGTGTTCTATTTCGAACTAACTTAATGAAATCAGATTTTAACAGGGGATCCCAGTAGATGGATCCTTTGCTTTCACAACCACAATGGTTGCTTCTGGACTGTGTGGAGAGCCTCCAAATATTTCAGAACTTATGTTGGTCATATTCAGCTAGAATGTGAGACTGGAGGTTAGTCAGCATAGGAAGTAGTTTCCAATAGAGGATCTGAAAGGTTGTAAAATGCAAGGTACAAGAAATATTCTTGGACTTCTACAAAGAGTAAGGTAGGAGACACATCCAGTTACCAGCAGTTTCAAGGTTTAAATTTTGTCTAGGCCTCCTTCAGGGCCCAATTTATCCTCTCTACCTGCCCTGAACTCCTGGGTCCGTATATACAATGTAATTTCCAATGGTCCCCAGAACCTGTGCTAAAGATGGAGTAAACTGTGAAATAAAGGCTGGTTCATTGTCAGACCCAAGCAGGGTAGGAAAACCATACAGGATATAATGTCTTCCAGAAGACTGGCAGTCTCATTCTTTGTATGGTAGGCATCTACCATTCAAAAAAGATATCTATAAAAAGTAGCAGATATTTGTATAAATATATGCAGGCTTTTACCTCTGTGTAGTTTATTTCCCAACTATCGCCTGGCCAATGGCCTCTGATCCCGGTTCCTAAAGTTTCTTTTTGTTTTTAAAAATTGAATACTTGATTTATTTACATTTCAGATGTTATCTCCTTTCTCCACTTCTCCTGAAACCTTTTATCTCATTTTATTTTCTCCTGCTTCTATGAGGGTGTGCCCCCACCCACTTACTTACTCCTACCTCCCTGCCCACGAATTACCCCACACTGGGACATTCAGCCTTCATGGGACATCCTCTCCCACAAGGCTTTCCTTCACTATCTCTATCTCTATCTCTATCTCTATCTCTATCTCTATCTCTATCTCTATCTCTATCTATCTATCTATCTATCTATCTATCTATCTATCTATCTATCTATCTATATCTGGAGCTATGGGTCCCTCCATGTGTGTTCCCAGGCTGGTGGTTTAGATCCTGTGAGCTCTGGTTGGTTGATATTGTCACTCTCCCCATGGGGCCACAAACCCCTTCAGCTCCTTCAGTCCTCTCTCTAACTCCTCCATTGGGAACCCTGTGATCAATTCAATGGTTATCTGTGAGCATCCACCTCTGTATGTCAGGCTCTGGAAGAGCCTCCCACTAGACAGCTATATCAGGCTGCCCTTCTCAATCTCTTTACTTTCCAAGCTTGAAAATATTTCAAGATAGGACTGTCATGAACCCATTAAATCTTTTCTAAAGAAATGACCTCCTTGATTATGAGGGTCGTTTTTCTCCTTCAAAAAAGAACTGACAATATGGACCACGAAGATAATCAGCATAAGATTCAGCAGCCTGGAAACAACATGTTTTCCCCAACTTATATTTGTCTGACATAAGATTAACATTGTCTTTTTGTAGCTTATATCCATTACCAGGCTGAGATTTCAGAAACCTTCAGTGTATTTTCAGGGTCAACTGAGAATCTCTAAAGTCAGATTTAATTTAAGTTTTGCAAGGAAAGGGGATTTGTTTTCTGAAGAGCAAAAGTGTACTTGACATTTTCCTTAATAGAAAAGATAGGAGTTGGGGACCACTTGGTGGTGGTTGATTAGAGGAGGTAACCCTCAGAATGAACCTGGAGATAGTGGGCAGGATGAGTTGGAGAGAGCAAACAGAGGATTCCACATGTTCCTCTCTCAGAGAGGCATTGATGACCAAAGATGCAGTACTAGAGGAGAGTAAAAGGGTAGATTCCTTGGAACAGTGTCTGTCTACAGAGATTTAACTCTTCCAAGAAAGCAAAACATAATTATATATATGGGACCTCAGATCATTTTCCAGCCTCGTGGTTGGAGATTTCTAGTTGGATGGTAGTATTATAATCAGTACTTTTCTTAGAAGCCATTGTCTCTGTTTTCCAGCTCATAAGCACATCAAGCCATAGTACAGGAAAAAAGCATCTCTCTTAGGGATGTATATCCAAAGATTACTCAGTACTTCAGAGAAGTCCAAGTTTATGAGGGCTCATTGTCTGTCTGCAAAGAGAAGGTATCCACTAAGTCTTCTCTTCTCCAAATTCCATGTCAGGAAAGTTCCCTGATGACACCCTGTCTCAAACAAGGTGGGATTTGAAGACCAATACCAAGTGTTGTCCTTTGTTCTACACATGCACTATACGTTACTTTCACTCTCATATTTTATACACAAGGGATGAAGAAGTAAAGAAAGGAATAAAGAAAGGAAAAATGGCAAGAAGATGTTGAACACAATATAGAAGCTGATAAAATAAAAATATTGGATAGAGACAAAATAACTAGCAATAAACCGGATACTGAAAGTTAATTTGGGGATGGAGACAGAGATAGAAACAGTGTACTCAAAGCAGAAAAATAACTGTAGCACAGCCTATGTTTCTAAGTACCTATAGCAGGCTGTTTGGGAGGGCCAGCAAATAAAAGCAATTGGAGAATAAAAACAATGTGATGAGAATGTGAGCCTGAATCTGAAAAATTAAATGACAAGCTTTGCTACTCAATGAACTATTTTACTTAGATGATGGACAACTATGCTCCATCAAGTCTTCCACTGTTCTAGGGGAAAAGGGGGTTACTAAATCTACAAGAGTCCCTTAAGAAATTGTAGGTCAGAGGTGAATGAGTAAGTTAGCAGTTCTGAGGTCTTCTTGATCTTGCAGAGTATTCCAGTTTGACTTCTAGCACCCAGATCAACTAGCTCAAAATCTTCTGTATCTTCAGTTTCCTGGGATCTGATGCTGTCTTCTGACTGCTATGAGCACTCACATTTTTACCATTCTCCTCAGGTACACAATTTAAGATAAAAATAAATGATTCAAGGGTAAGAAATAGTATCTCAAGCTGACATGGTAGCACACTCTGTTCCAGGAAACATGCTCACAGGAGACTGATGACCTGAGTTTTAATCTCAGACTGAACCTGCTGGAAAGAAAGAACTTATGTAGGTTGTCCTTTGACACTCACATACACACAGACATACACAGACACTGAAACACAAACACAGACACACACACACACACACACACACACACACACACACACACACCCCAAAATGTCTTTGGTTAACACTATTTTTCAGTGCCACAGTTTGTATTTATTAACCTTTTCTATTTTCAGAATCAAAAATGAGAGACAATAACTCCTCAGTGACTGGAAAGTTAAAAGAGGATGCTGGGGGGTGGGAATAGGCAGAAATGTGGTCATGGAGTTAGGGGAGAAGGAAAAGTCATCCAAAGATAAATGTGTGTTTATAAAAATTTAGATGATAAATAATAATTAAAACAATTATATATTTTGATGGGAAATAAGTTATTAAAACATGAAGGATGAGACACACAGATATATCTGTTTATATATTTTGTTTCATTATTTGAGATATTTTGCCAAACATGCCTAGAGCTCTATGTTGAGATGTCATAGAGTAAGAGAGAACTGAGAGACAGCCTCAGTGAGCTGCAACCCCAGGAGGTTTTTGTTCAGGCCTGGAGCACTTTAGAAGGCCTCTCCCAACCTTGCTGACAGTAATAGTCTGCATTATCATCAGCCTCCATAGGATTGATATTGAGGGTGAAGTCTGTCCCAGACCCACTGCCACTGAACCTGGCAGGCATGCCAGATTCTAGGTTGGATGCACCATAGATGAGGAGTTTGGGTGGCTGTCCTGGTTTCTGTTGGTTCCAGTGCATATAACCATAGACACTTTCACTGGCCCTGCAGGAGATGGTGGCTGTCTGCACTAGAGACACAGCCAAAGAAGCTGGAGACTGGGTCAGCACAATGTCTCCATTGGAGCCTGGAATGACAAACACACAGACTATTGTTATTTATGTATAAAAACCTTTCCAGCAGAGGACCTTTTCCTTTAAAAATTTCAAGTGTACTGTGGACATCACTATGAGAAACCAGGGAATCAAAGGGGATGGGGAAACTTAAAACCAATTACAAATGCCCAAATTATAATGATCCACACAGATACCAGAGCAAGAGAGGTTGCCTTCAAAGATGAACATAAAGAATATACAAATATACAAAGACATGTCACACACATGGATCTAATAAAATAAAGTGTGTAATTATATTTCATTGGGTATGTAATTATAATAATGCAGAGGCATGGAAAGTTATGATGGCCACAGAGGTTGTTGCATTCTTACCTGGAACCCAGAGCAGCAGTACCCATAGGAACAGTGTGTCTGACTCCATTTCTGAGAGCTGGAAGAGAGGATGCTTCTTAGGCTCCTGACAGCTGCCCTTAAAGGAGCCTGGGCTGTTATATAATGACTACATATGCAAATCTGCTCAACAGAGTGTGTACTGCTGTTCCAAGGGCACCTGTTCCTGTTTCACCCACAGAGATTTTGTGTTAGCAGAAAATTTACTTGGGCAACACATGTGTCTTCAAGGACCCTTCTAAAGACATTTTTTAGGAGACATAATTTCTGTATTTATTCTGGGTCATCTTGAAGCTCATTCTGTAGACCAGATCCCCCTGTCTCAGCCTCTGAGTGCTGAGATTAAAGGTGCATACCACCACCACCCAGCTTTTTTCTCTAGTCTGTTAGTGGTATGAAGTGGGGGGTGTATATTGTGGCTATACTGTGTAAAGAGTGTAAGTTATTTTTTTAAAAAAACGTTGATCTCTCAAAATGTTATACAACAAATGAAAGCAGTGTCTGAGAGGAAATAGAGAAAAATTATTCACTGAAAAAATTAACACAATTTTTGTCATACTACCTTATTTTTTTGATCCATGTTTTAGATCCATATGTGTGATGTGTTTTTGTATGTTTATATATTTGTTCATGTTCATGTTTGAAGGCAACCTCTCTTGCCATGGTATGTGTGTGGAGATCAGAATACAAGTTTGGGTGTAGATGTAAGACAAGGTATGTTGTTGTTCACCACTACTCATGAAATGCTTCCTAGGCCAGGCTGTTTTGTGGATTCTCTTGTTTCTTTCCATCTCTCATCTTGCCATAGCATCACTCCAAATACAACCCATGCTGCTGCTGTGTCTGGCTTTATATGGGTACCTGGGAGTGAGCCAGGTCTTCACACCTATGTGACAAGCACTTTGCTCATAGAGTCACCCTGTCAGCCCATTGTTTTCAAGTAAAACCAGTGAAAGGAAGTTGTTTTCATTGAACAGAAGTAATACTACAGAATAAGCAGGAGTTAAAAAATGAAGTAAAGTGTTGGGGGCCGACTTTTAGCAGAAAGCGGCTATCAGCTTTGCAGCCATCTTGTGCCATATACCCTGACATGAGACTTGGATTACAATAGCCTACAACAGCTGAGAACACTCTGATAGTCTTGGTTTAGATACCTTGGGTGTGTGAGATTAAAGGTGTGTGAGATTAAAGGTTGCAACTTAAGAGTGTGACTTAGAAGTGTAGAGATCAGATTTAGAAACAAGACCTAAGGGCATGATAAAAGGTGTGACCAAAAGGCATGGCTTAGAAGTGAGACAGAAGAGAGGCAGACAGAAGAGAGATGATAAAATCAGACACTTAGAGGAGAAATACTCTTTAGGGAGACCCTTTAGAGAGTACAGCTAGACTTGGGACTTGGACTAGGAAGAGAGACTGAAGAATAAATGGGACTGAATCACACACTATCTGGTCTCCATTCTTCGAGTCCATCCTCACACTCCCTCTTGCTGATCCCTAACCTGTGGACCGGAGAGGAAGCTTGGGCCAGGATACAGTGGCCGCCAAATGTGGGGCAGCCTAGGCCTCAACATTTT
The DNA here is from genome assembly GCF_011762505.2 of Arvicanthis niloticus. Taxonomy (NCBI): domain Eukaryota; kingdom Metazoa; phylum Chordata; class Mammalia; order Rodentia; family Muridae; genus Arvicanthis; species Arvicanthis niloticus. The sequence goes on along the minus strand of NC_047666.1, from coordinate 10,615,195 downwards.
GCTCAGGCCAGGCCGCGACATTTTTTGGCACCCAAACGTGGGACTAGTGTGGTTCTCAACATTTTTTGGTGCCCGAAAGTGGGGCAGCGAGAATGAGAGATCCAATGAGGGACGTTACCAGAAGAAGGATCTGCTGATTGTCACAGGAACCTGCGGAGTCAAGAAAGGTAAGGAAAATGGGACAAGAAATTAGTCAACCTGAATCCAATTCTCTGTTTTGGTTTTGTTTGCTGCTCACGTGTGTTAATTTTCTGCTTTTGTTCTTGAATGTTGTCCTTTTTGTTCAAAATAAAAGGAAGCGTAAGTTAGAATCCAAAATACAACCAAAGGTTGATGGCAATTTGTCAGAGCCAGATTGTGCTGACCAAGAGGAAGAGGAAGTCAAATTTTATGACGCTGAAATGCCCTTTCCCTATGTGTCTCTACCTCCAAGTGCTCCCCCAATGGAGACAATGGTTGTAGATCCCAAAAAGGAGTTACAGGACAAAATTTCTACCCTTAAACAACTGATAGAGTTAGAAAAAGAGTATCAGGACTTAAGTAATCAGTTACAGAAATTAAGGACAGGGAAGAGGTCTCAAGAGACTAACTGTGAAAATCCCCCGGATTTTCATGTTCCTCAACCTGGTGTACAAAGGCAGTCCCTATCCTCTAGCCTTAGTTCAGCTACAGATCAGCCAGAGGAGGGAAATGCTGAGGTTTTTCCTGTATCAGAGACCAAAAACAATCAAGGAGTTGCTTGGAGACATCACACAGGGTTTAATTTTCAAATTATTAAAAAATTTAAAAATGCAGTATCTCAATACGGTGCCACTGCTTCTTTTATTCTTGCAATTTTAGAGTCTATGGCAGAGGAGTGGCTGATTCCTAGTGATTGGAATAAGTTAGTGAGAGCAGTTCTTAGCGGTGGAGACTATCTTATTTGGAAATCAGAGTATCATGAGAATTGTAAAGAGACAGCTAGGAGAAACATTCAGGCAGGCAATGGTTGGTCCTTTGATGCCTTAGTAGGAGAAGGGCAATTTGCTTCTAGTGATAACCAGATGCAATATGACCCAGGTTTATATGCTTAAATTCAAAATGCAGCCATGAAGGCATGGCATAAACTTTCAGTAAAGGGAGACCCTGGTGCATCTTTAACAGCAGTCAGGCAAGGGCCTGATGAATGATTTTCTGACTTTGTTCATCGATTAATGACAACAGCAGGCAGGATTTTTGATAATGCAGAGGCAGGTGTAGAATATGTGAAACAACTTGCATATGAAAATGCCAATTCTGCCTGCCAAGCGGCCATTAGACCCTACAGGAAAAAGACAGACCTTACGGGGTATATGAGACTTTGTTCTGACATAGGTCCCTCCTACCAACAGGGCTTAGCTATGGCAGCTGCTATGCAAGAACAATCAGTAAGAGATTTTTTGGTAAATAGAGACAGAAAGGCATGTTTTAAATGTAGTAAGCCTGGACACTTTGCAAGAGATTGCAAGGTAGAAAATGAGTTAAGCCAGAGACAGCCCAGAAAACAGCCTGGGCTCTGCCCACGTTGCAAACGTGGAAGGCATTGGGCTAGTGATTGTAGGTCTAAACAAGATGCACAAGGTAACACCCTTTCCTATAATCAGGGAAACGGGAACAGGGGCCAGCTCCAGGCCCCGAATGGATGCAAGCCAAAACAGGCTTATGGAGCAGTCAGTGTCCTACCAGCAAACACCAGTCTTTTTCTGAACTTAGTCGAGCAACACCAGGAAGTACAGGACTAGACCTCAGTTCTGCCACCCACACAGTATTAACCCCA